>NC_053028.1:641188766-641218589 GCF_003073215.2 Triticum urartu | reverse complement strand
AATGTTATATTTCTTGAAAAACAAAGTTGTACATTGTAGCTTGAAACAACATGTGTGAATACAATTATCATCATACTGGGAGTAGCTCTAGTTCAAAGTGCAACTCAGCTTGAAAGTTAAGCATTCAACCTTGTTAATTACAACACAAACCAACTCTAAGCCCAGTGGACAAACAAGTAGACACAGCCAAATGGAAGTATTAAACTTCACGTTTGGCTTTGATATATAAGTTTATCTGTAGATATTCTGTGTATTTGATACTTCTCACGTGTTGCACTAAGACAGAAAATTACTCAGTAATGAAATGGATAAGAACCGAAACACAAACATTAAGTAAACATGACTAGTCCTTTATCCTCTTATGTTACATCTAAGTATAGAGACAATACATCTAACAAAGGTATGAGACTGGACATCTTTGTCGGGTGTACGTTCCAAATTATGAAAAGGGTTGTTCAAGAGAGAACTAGCAAGCTTCAGGGGAATACCTTATCATGGGCATTCTCATACTTCTGCCAAAGTGTACTTAAGACTCCCTCCTCAGTGCTATCACTAGAACGAAATGAAAAATAATGAGAAACAATCATGCTGATGTGCACATAACAATCAAGTCATTTGATGATATATTTTCTGTATGAACCCTTAGACTATATGATACAATGTCAAATGTACCAGAATATTAAACAATTTCCTAACTGGCAAGCATATCTTGTGCTGTTCCACATAATGTCATTGAAGGCATGTATTATGTTGCAGCAACATATCCTAATTTAAATAAGAAAGGAATTCATGGAGTTAAAATCAATCAATGCATTACTGTCTTTAATGCTTTTGTAACATGAACACCTGCTCCACGGTCCATGGTAGCCATGGTTGCACACTCAATGTAAACCATATGTATAACCATTTTATTTTAAAACAACTCGGAAGCGGCCGATGTATTATACAGGGAATGCAGGCAAGTTAAAAAGGCCCTAATGCTAGTAACCAGACAGCAGCAAGTGAATAAATGTGGTTTTCCTTAGGTGGAATGGAATGCTTTCGCCTGGCTTATAAAGCCCAAAACTGGAACAGCAAATGCAAGTAGTGCAGCTCAGGATATGAGCTTACAGTACAAGTTCAGGCTCAACTCAGTGAATAAATTTCATAGCTCTTCTCTAGAAACAATTCATAGCTGGACACTAAAACAAAAGCCCCAGCACTACTCAGAATCCACACTGAGTTACCCCGGTCGTGTCGGCATCGTTCTCATGTAACATGCATTTCCCACAGTTCATGAACCCGTGGACATTACTGTGACAACAGAGACAGACGAAAATCGCACCCAGATTTCTGCGACCGAACACGCGCCGGCTCCCATCACTAGAGGCTAGGTCACGTACGGGCAAGTGGGGATACGCGCGCGAATCGACACAAGCCGCATGTCCCAATGCGGGACGATGTGATACCTGAAGACGACGCGGGGCGCGGGGGCGTCGTCGAGGTCGGCGCCGCGGAAGGAGCCGCCGCGGACGGAGGGGGAGGGGGGCGCGGGCGGCCCCGGGGGCTGCGGCGACTTGCGGAGCAGATCGGCGACGCCACGCACGAGGTTCATCGTTCGCGTCCGGCCGACCGACCCGAGCCTGCGGCTACCAGCACCGGCGCATCACCACCACCGCCACCACCGGCCGGCGAACTCGATTCGAATCCGGGCGAGACGCGATCTCGATGCGGGGGGCGGGGAGATCGCGAGCGAGGGGCGGAAATTTTCTCCGACGGGAGTGTGCGTGCGGGCGTGCGACGCGTGCGCCGAGCTCGCGCCTATGTTTAGACCCCGCGAAATGGAGGGAGAGTGGAGAAGGGGACTGGGATTTGGGAAGGGGGAGGGGGAGGAGGGGCTGGGGCTTAGGGGCCGTTTTGGAAAAGTGTGCTCTAATCCGTTGGCTATTTCAAGCTGATCGCTCCACCCTCGTGCTCGCGCCTTCCGCTGTTTACGCGGAACGGAGATGAAGGCGTATTTTATATGGTACGTTTTGTGTTTTTTCAGTGCATCCTTTTCCTTTCCTTCTTGGACGGTAATAATTGACGAATGATCCATGAAAGACAAATACGACCGGATTGTGTGAGATCCGTCGGAGACAAACCTTCGCACGTCCATCGACGATGCTAGAAACACCATCGGGATGGGGCTAGGCAGGGAGGACATTATGTGGAACAGCATACCACATTCTATCTTCAGAGCCGCCGCCTTGCCTCTCTAAGCAGGACACAAAAATGTCGCATTTTTAGTGATGTTATCGAACGGTTACTTCGACACGGCCGAGCAAGCTTGCATGCGATGTCTCCAGCTGATTTTAAGTGTGCATGGATGCATATGAGATGAAAATGCCGATGTTAAAGCTTCATCAAAATTTAAAATTCAAAATATTTTGTAACTCAAATCGTCAATCCGATTTAAAATCCATTTTCATCATTGAATTCATTGCAACGAGACCTACGAAAGTGGATCGCATGTTGATATGTTTCCATAATTTTTTGGAGGTTAAAAGCTACCATGTTGCAATTTGTAAGTTACAAAGTTGTTCATGCTAAAGTTGCCGGGTACGGAGTTGATACTTTTTTGCAACATTTCAATTGTTTTTTCTATGTCGGGAATTATCACCCGGTATTGAAAGGGTTACCGGTATTGTTCATATGCTACCATTAGCGTATAGTATGTGGGTGGTCAGTCTACTCATCTATATCAGTTTCAAAACTAAATCTTGTCACAACTATCCTTATAACTACATCACTCTCAGGGAGTACGACCTAGCATGCGCACTGAACAACTGTAGCATGTGATCGAAAGTATATCTATGTTGAGAGAGATGGTAGACCGAAGCAGAGATTATGTTTGTCATCTAGTGTGTGAGTGTGACATTTTGAGTTTATAACTTTGTGAGAATCAGTGATGCAGATATATTTTTCTTATAAATAGCAATTTTATTTACTGGTAATATAGCATCAAATGGATACAAAGCATGACAATCGACACCTAACCTCTGCAAAGCTAAGCTTAGGATGTACACATTCAAGACAAATAGTCTAACAAATGAAAAACTATATGTTATCAACAGAAAAGTCACATGGGATGAAAACTATATCTTGTTGAGGGAAGTGGTGGACTGATCTAGATATTATGTTGCCACCCATGTTGGATAAAAATCTCCCGGCCGCTTGAACTCATCGTGTACACACTGTCTTGAACAGCGGTGATACTTTGTTCGATGGAACATAGACCGCATATGAAGCCAATGGGTACATTAGAAAATAACATGCATAGGAGAAGAGTTTTTGTCACTAAATAATATCTAAGGCAGACACTCCTATCCTTATTAGCTACTAAACTTATTTGGTATCCCGTCAAGCCAGTGTTCATTTTGAATTTGACCACAAAGAAAGTGGAAACTTGCATTGAAAATTGAGGTGTTTGATTGTCTAATTGTGAGTACAAAAAACTTTTGTCCTACATATGTATTGCGCAACATGGTTGCCAAACACCATCCTTAATGAGTAGGTGGAACAACCATTACTAAGTAAGACATCATTCTTAATATGGAGTTCCTGAATACCAAAACCTCCGTGGTCATTTCTATTGACAAACACACTCCATTTGATTAACTTATAGTTTTTGTTTTCATTGCCCTCTTGACAAAAAAACCTAGATATAAAATAATCCAGTCTTTACATGACTCCTTTGGGAGTTGGAAAAATGAAGCATGTAGAGGACCATGTTTGTGAGAACATAATCGAATAAAATCAGTTCTCCAACAGAGAGCAATGAGGCATATATGAGACGTGGTATTACTTTCAGGGTGGTTGTCGTAAATTCATTTCATCAACACATCAAACTCACAATATTTGGAATAATAATAAACTCTATTATCATTTACTTTAGAATAATCAAACGTTTAACAGTGGGGAGATGCCATGGCTCATTTTTGTAAAAAAAATTTGCTGATTACTGGTATATTATGCATTTGAATGACCTTGTGCGTGCATATAAACACATTTCAAAGGAGTCCTCTTTTGGAGGAAACCAGCTTCATCTCTTATAATCCTTTTTTCCCAACCCCTCTCGAGGGCGCGATCGGGCGAAGCCCGGTCGACGTCGGCGCCGGCGGGGTCCTCTCTTCTTGTCATGCATCAGCCCCAGTACGGGCCGGACTGTTGAGCCAGAATGTAGCACTAGACGCCAGGCGCGGCAACGCGGCGGCCCACCGGAGTAGTGTTGCAACAACGGTGTGGCATCGTCTGTCGGATGGCGTGGTGGTGCGGGCTGGGGGTCGGGGACGACGGTCGTGATTTTGTGTGGCGGCTTGGTCAGATCTGGCCCCGCGGCGGCGCGGGCCGCGGGCACCTTGGGTACCGGGCGGCTGCCTCTGCAGCAGGCGTCTTGGCCGGTGGAGGTGGCGGCGCAATGGCGGTGGTCGTCTCCTCCTCCTCTGCTAATTTAGCTCTCAGATTTGTGGCTGGTGGCGAGCCCTATGTGTGAGAAATGGTTGCTGGGCGCACCGCATGTCCGTGGCTGGCCGAGGTGGCAGGTGCGCTCTGGGAGGGAGACAGGGTTGTCTCCCGGTTGCTGTCGCTATGAGCTGATGGTGACCACAACCCTAGTCCCTATTTTGCGTGGTGGGATGGCTGCAGTGTGCCTTGCAACCGTCGGCGGCCTTTACCCTGCCTAGTTCCGGCCGGCGGGGCCTCGTTCTTGCCAAAGGGATCATTTCTGGGTGGAAGGAAGTGCCTTCTGCCCGTTTACCGGTCAGCGGCATTTGTTGCCGATGGCATGGTTTGTGAGCAGTCAAGGATGCCAAGGCCAGGGCGACAACCCTGGTGGTGGTGAGCTGCATTGCCCGTGGGTGGGGTGCGTGACTCGGGTGCTGGCTAACTACCATGGCCGGAGGGCGGCATGGTTGCTAGCATTTGACGGGTTGTGGTGTTGGTGCAGAAATCTATCCATACCATGTTTCGGGAGCGGTATGGGCTAGCTGGGGTGAAAACTTTGTCGAGTTTTGGCCAGACCGATGGTGGCGGCGCCTACGGGCGTCGTCTCCTTCTTGAAGGCACCGTCACGACTGCTCCTTGCCCCCCGAGACGCTCCGGGTGAAAACCATGATCCTATGGATCGGGCGATGGTGGTGCTCTGATGACCCACAAGTATAGGGGATCACAACTATCTTTGAGGGTAGTATTTCACCCAAATTTATTGATTCGACACAAGGGAAGCCAAAGAATACTTATAAATCCTAGCAGTAGAGTTGTCAATTCAACCACACCAGGAAAACTAATTATATGCAGCAAAGTATTTAGTAGCACGGTAGTTTGATACTAACAAAAATAGTAGTAACAGCAAGCATAACAATTTTGTAATGATCGTAACAGCAGCAGCAATAGTAGTAACTTAGTAAAGATAATATGATCAAAACGTAGGCATTGGATCAGCAATGGATATTGAGTGTGGATAACATTCATCATATAATAGTCACAACCTAGATCGATACATAATAGCTCTAATTCATCAACTCAATGTAGGCATATATTCCGTATGTAGTCATATGTGCTTATAATAAGACCTTGCATGACATCTTTTGTCCTACCCTCCCATGGCAGTGGTGTCCATAAGGAAATCTAAGGGATATTAAGGCCTCCTTTTAATAGAGAACCAGAACAAAGCATTAACACTCAATGAATACATGAACTCCTCATACTACAATCAATACCAGAATGCATCCCAATTATTGTCACCTTGGGGTCCGCGGATCGTAACACATAGCAGGTGCATGCAACTTGTAAGATATGATCCAAAACTCACTTATATTCATAAAAACATAATATGTTCAGATCTGAAATCATGGCACTCGGTCCCTAGTGACAAGCATTAAGCATAAAAAAGTTATAGCAACATCAATCTCAGAACATAGTGGATACTAGGGATCAAGCCCTAACAAATTGACTCGATTACATGATAAATCTCACCCAACTCCATCACTGTCCAGCAAGCCTACGAAGAAATTACTCACTCCTGGTGGTGAGCATCATGAAATTGTTTATGGAGAAGGGTTGATGATAACGATGGCAACGAATCCCCCTCTCTGAGCCCTGAATGGACTCAAATCAGCCCTCCCAGCGAAGAACAGGAGGTGGCAACAACTTCATATCATAAAACGTGATGAAACTTTCTCCCTGAATTTTTTCTGCACAAGACGGGACTTATAGGACCGGAGGTAGGGAAAACGGAGGCTCAAGGGGCCCACAAGCTCATGTGATGCCCCCAAGCTCTATGGTGGCCCCCTCTAGTAGATCTTTTTATTAATTCCAGAAAAATTCTCCATTTCAGCCAATTCCGAGAGCTTTTATTTCTGCACAAAGACAACACCATGGTAGTTCTGCTGAAAACAGCGTCAGTTCGGGTTAGTATCATCCAAATCATGCAAATTAGAGTCCAAAACATGAGTAAAAGTGTTTGAAAAAGTAGATACGATGGAGACAAATCATGCTCCGGTGTCTGATACGTCTCCAACGTATCTATAATTTTTTATTGTTCTATGCTATTATATTATCTATTTTGGATGTTTAATGGGCTTTAATATACCTTTTTATATTATTTTTGGGAATAGCCTACTAACCAAAGGCCCAGTGCAAATTGCTGTTTTTTTTGCCTATTTCAGTGTTTCGCAGAAAAGGAATATCAAACGGAATGAAACCTTCGGGAGAGTGATTTTTGGAACAAACGCAATCCAGGAGACTTGGAGTGGACGTCAAGGAAGCATCGAGGAGGCCACGAGGCAGGGAGGCGTGCCCCCACCCTCGTGGCTCCCCTGACTGACTTCTTTTGCCTATATATATACTCATATACCCTGAAAACATCGAGAGCACCACGAAACCCTATTTCCACCACCGCAACCTTCTGTACCCAAGAGATCCCATCTTGGGGCCTTTTTCGGAGCTCCGCTGGAGGGGGAATCGATCATGGAGAGCTTCTACATCAACACCATAGCCTCTCTGATGACGTGTGAGTAGTTTACCACAGACCTTCGGGTCCATAGCTATTAGCTAGATGGCTTCTTCTCTCTCTTTGGATCTCAATACAAAGTTCTCCTCGATTCTCTTGGAGATCTACTCAATGTAATTCTTTTTGTGGTGTGTTTGTCGAGATCCGATGAATTGTGGGTTTATGATCAAGATTATCTATGAACAATATTTGATTCTTCTCTGGAATCTTTTATGTATTATTTGTTATCTTTGCAAGTCTCTGAGAATTATCAGTTTAGTTTGGCCTACTAGATTGATCTTTCTTGCAATGGGAGAAGTGCTTAGCTTTGGGTTCAATCTTGCGGTGTCCTTTCCCATTGACAGCAGGGGCAGCAAGGCACGTATTGTATTGTTGCCATCGAGGATAAAAAGATGGGGTTTATATCATATTGCTTGAGTTTATCCCTCTACATCATGTCATCTTGCCTAATGTGTTAATCTATTCTTATGAACTTAATACTCTAGATGCATACTGGATAGCGGTCAATGTGTGGAGTAATAGTAGTAGATGCAAATTCGTTTCGGTCTACTTGTCGCGGATGTGATGCCTATATACATGATCATGCCTAGATATTCTCATAATTATGCACTTTTCTATCAATTGATCGACAGTAATTTGTTTACCCACCGTAATAGTTATGCTATCTTGAGAGAAGCCACTAGTGAAACCTATGGCCCCTGAGTCTATTTTCCATCATATAAGTTTCCAATCTATTTTACTTTGCAATCTTTACTTTCAATCTATATCATAAAAATACCAAAAATATTTATCTTATCTCTATCAGATCTCACTTTTGCAGGTGGCTGTGAAGGGATTGACAACCCCTTTATCGCGTTGGTTGCAAGGTTCTTATTTGTTTGTGTAGGTGTGAGGTGACTTGCGTGTAGTCTCCTACTGGATTGATACCTTGGTTCTAAAAAACTGTGGGAAATACTTACGCTACTTTACTGCATCACCCTTTTCTCTTCAAGGGAAAACCAACGCAGTGCTCAAGAGGTAATAAGAAGGATTTCTGGCATCGTTGCCGGGGAGATCTACGCACAAGTCAAGACATACCAAGTACCCGTCACAAACTCTTATCCCTCGCATTACATTATTTGCCATTTGCCTCTCGTTTTCCTCTCCCCCACTTCACCCTTGCCGTTTTATTCGCCCTCCTTTTCCATTCGCCCTCTTTTTCGCTTGCTTCTTGTGTAGCCGTATGTCGTCATAGCTAATCCTTCTATCATTGTTAGTACTCCTGATCATGAAGTTCTTAATTTTAAACAAAGGGAGGGAGAAAATCTAAAAGATTCTTGGCATAGAATTTGCAATGTTCAGAATAGATCTACTATGAAGCAATCCACTTCCGTTCTTCTTCGCAATTTTTATGTAGGCATCACTCCTTGGAACAGATATATTCTTAATACCATTACCGGAGGGAATTTCTTGGGTAGCCATACTTTTGATTCTTATAATGCTATGATAGATTTATTTGGCCCACCACCTCTTTTGGTTAATGGAACTATTTTAACTTTGGAACATGTGATGCAAAGGCTTGAAATTATTGAAAATAAGGTTGCCTCTGTGGAGTTGATTGAAAATTTGGATAAAAAGATCCACAACCAAATCACCCAATATGGATCTAAGGTAGGAGTTACTCTGAAATTTTTTAAACAAAAATAACCTATAGTTAACGAAAAAATAGATCAAGGTTCGACAAGAATTGGTAAACTTGAGGATATTATTACCAATTTAGGGTCTGCTTTTTCATCCGTTAAGAATACTCCAAATCCTCCTACTACCAAGATTGCCAAATTAATGTATGTTCCTAAAAATAAGGGTGAATCTTCTAGTAAGGAAAATGCGGATCTCAAATCAATAAGTGTTCACCCCAACTTCTTCGCTATCATTAAGGAACCTTTTGCCACGAATGAATTTCTTGATTTCTTGCCTAGGAGTTTGATCATTAATAAAAAGAAGGAAACTCCCAAGGGTTAATACCTAGAAACTCCCAAGTTTGATCATTAATTTCTATTGAATAATTGCCTACCAAAGATGATAATACCTAGATCTATTCTTGTTTTTATGCCTAGCTAGGGGCGTTAAACGATAACGCTTGTTGGGAGGCAACCCAATTTTATTTTTGTTTCTTGATTTTTGGTTCTTTTTAGTAATAAATAATTCATCTAGCTTGTGTTTAGATGTGGTTTTATGCTTTTAATTAGTGTTTGTGCCAAGTACAACCTTTGGGAAGACTTGGGGGAAGTTTTTGCGATCTTCCTGTAAAAAACAGAAACTTTAGTGCTCACGAGATTTGCTGCCATTTTTTACTGGAGAGTGAGATTCGGTTGATTAATTTTGCAGATGATTAATAGACAAATTCTTCACGTCCACCAATTTATTTCAGAATTTTTGGGGTTACAGAAGTATTCGAAACCTACAAATTACTATAGACTGTTCTGTTTTTCGACAGATTCTATTTTTCGTGTGTTGTTTGCTTATTTTGATGAATCTATGGCTAGTATCGGGGGGTATGAACCATAGACAAGTTGGAATACAGTAGGTTTAAAACCAATATAAATAAAGAATGAGTTCATTATAGTACCTTAAGTGGTGGTTTGTTTTCTTATACTAACGGAGCTCATGAGATTTTCTGTTGAGTTTTGTGTTGTGAAGTTTTCAAGTTTTGGGTAAAGATTTGATGGATCATGGAATAAGGAGTGGCAAGAGCCTAAGCTTGGGGATGCCTAAGGCACCCCAAGGAAAAATTAAAGGACAACCAAAATCCTAAGCTTGGGGATGGCCCGGAAGGCATCCCCTCTTTTGTCTTCGTCCATCGGTAACTTTACTTGATGCTATATTTTTATTCACCACATGATATGTGTTTTGCTTGGAGCGTCTTGTATGATTTGAGCCTTTGCTTTTTAGTTTACCACAATCATCCTTGCTGCACACACCTTTTGGAGAGACACACATGAATCGGAATTTATTAGAATACTCTTTGTGCTTCACTTATATCTTTTGAGGTAGATAATTTTGCTCTAGTGCTTCACTTATATCTTTTTAGAGCACGGTGGTGGTTTTATTTTATAGAAATTATTGATCTCTCATGCTTCACTCATATCATTTTGAGAGTCCTTTAGAACAGCATGGTGATACATCTCCAACGTATCTACTTTTCCAAACACTTTTGCCCTTGTTTTGGACTCTAACTTGCATGATTTGAATGGAACTAACCCGGACTGACGCTGTTTTCAGCAGAATTGCCATGGTCTTATTTTGTGCAGAATAAAAGTTCTCAGAATGACCTGAAAATCAACGGAGAATATTTTTGGAATATATAAAAAATACTGGCGAAAGAATCAAGGCCAGGGGGGCGACACCCTGTCCACGAGGGTGGGGGGGTGCGCCTACCCCCCTGGGCGTGCCCCCTGCCTTGTGGGCCCCCTGGTGCTCCACCGACCTCAACTCCAACTCCATATATTCACGTTCGGGGAGAAAAAATCAAGGAGAAGGATTCATCGCGTTTTACGATACGGAGCCGCTGCCAACCCTAATCTCTCTCGGGAGGGCTGGTCTGGAGTCCGTTCGGGGCTCCGAAGAGGGGAATCCGTGTCCATCGTCATCATCAACCTTCCTCCATCACCAATTTCATGATGCTCACCGCCGTGCGTGAGTAAATTCCATCATAGGCTTGCTGGACGGTGATTGGTTGGATGAGATTTATCATGTAATCGAGTTAGTTTTTTAGGGTTTGATCCATAATATCCATTATGTTCTGAGATTGATGTTGCTATGACTTTGCTATGCTTAATGCTTGTCACTAGGGCCCGAGTGCCATGATTTCAGTTCTGAACCTATTATCTTTTCATGAATATATGTGAGTTCTTGATCCTATCTTGCAAGTCTATAGTCACCTATTATGTGTTATGATCCGTTAACCCCGAAGTGACAATAATCGGGATACTTACCGGTGATGATCGTAGTTTGAGGAGTTCATGTATTCACTATGTGTTAATGCTTTGGTCCAGTACTTTATTAAAAGGAGGCCTTAATATCCCTTAGTTTCCAATAGGACCCCGCTGCCACGGGAGGGTAGGACAAAAGATGTCATGCAAGTTCTTTTCCATAAGCACGTATGACTATATTCGGAATACATGCCTACATTACATTGATGAACTGGAGCTAGTTCTGTGTCGCCCTATGTTATAACTACTGCATGAGGAATTGCATCCAACATAATTATCCATCACTGATCCATTGCCTACGAGCTTTTCATATATTGATCTTTGCTTATTTACTTTTCCGTTGCTACTGTTACAATCACTATAAAACAAAAACTGCTACCGTTACTTTTGCCACCGTTACCACTACTATCATATTACTTTGCTACTAAATACCTTGCTACAGATATTAAGTTTCCAGGTGTGGTTGAATTGATAACTCAACTGCTAATACTTGAGAATATTCTTTGGCTTCCCTTGTGTCGAATCAATAAATTTGGGTTGAATACTCTACCCTCAAAAACTGTTGCGATCCCCTATACTTGTGGGTTATCAAGACTATTTTCTGGCGCCGTTGACGGGGAGCATAGCTCTATTCTTTAAAGTCACTTGGGATTTATATTTGTTGATCACTGTGAAGAACTTGAAAGATGGAAGAACCAAGATTTATCCCTCAACTACGAGGGGAGGTAAGGAACTGCCATTTAGCTCTGCACTTGATTCACCTTCTGTTATGAGTAAACTTGCGACACCTACTCCTGCTACTCATTCTGATATGTCGCATATTATTGAAGATGCCACTTCTGCTTTGCATGATACTTATGATGAAACTACTTCTATGCTTGATAATACTATGCCACTAGGTGAATTTCTTGATGAACAACTTTCTAGGGTTAGAGAGAATGAAATTATTGAAACTGATAATATTGATGAAAGTGATGATGAAGATTCTCCCCCTAGATATGAATTGCATGTTGTGCCTGAGGGTTATGTTATGGATGAAGAAACTGCTAGAGACTTTTTAGCTTGGAATGATAGGTATGATCTTAAGAAATTATTAGCTAAGCTTAAACAAAAGTCTTTGAATGCTAGAATGAAACATGACCCTGCTTTTGCTACTTCACCTATCTTTATTACTCATAAGGATTATGATTTCTCTGTCGATCCTGGGTTAATTACTTTGGTTGAATCTGATCCTTTTTATGGCTATGAATCTGAAACTGTTGTGGCACGTCTTACTAAATTAAATGATATAGCCACACTATTCACTAATGATGAGAAAACTCGCTATTACTTTATCCTTAAGTTATTTCCGTTCTCATTAAAGGGTGATGCTAAAACATGGTTTAATTCTCTTGATCCTGGTTGGGTGCGTAGTCCCCAGGATATTATTTATTACTTCTCTGCTAAATATTTCCCCGCTCATAAGAAACAAGCAGCTTTAAGGGAAATATATAATTTTGTGCAAATTGAAGAAGAGAGTCTCCCACAAGCTTGGAGGAGGCTTCTCCAATTACTTAATGCTTTGCCTGATCATCCTCTCAAGAAAAGTGAAATACTTGATATCTTTTATAATTGACTAACCGATGCTCTAGAGACCACCTGGATAGTTGTGCTGGTTGTGTTTTTAGGGAAAGAATAGTTGATCAAGATGAATTGCTATTGAATAATATGTTGAGTAATGAAAATGATTGGACACTTCCTGAACCAACTCCTAAGCCAACTCCGAAGAAAAGAGGTATTCTATTTCTCAGTCCTGAAGATATGCAAGAGGCAAAGAAATCTATGAAAGTAAAAGGTATTAAAGCTGAAGATGTTAAGAATTTACCACCTATTGAAGAAATACATGGTCTTGATAACCCTACACAGGTAGTGAAGGTAAATTCCCTCTATAGGTTTGATAAAGGTGATATTCCTCATAATAAGTCTGCTAGCCAATGCTTAGATGAGTTTGATAATTTTATTGTTAAACAAGAAAACTTCAATGCTTATGTTGGTAGACAATTGAAACGCAATGCTGATATGGTTGAACACTTGAGTGATTATATGTCTAGAGTTAAAGGTGAACTTAAACTTATTAGTAAACATGCTTCTATGGTTACCACTCAAGTAGAGCAAGTACTTAAGGCTCAGAATGATTTGCTCAATGAATTAAATAATAAGAAAAATGATAATGCTGTTAGAGTTATGACTAGAGGGGGTAAAATGACTCAGGAACCTTTGTATCCTGAGGGCCATCCTAGGAGAATTAAGCAATATTCTCAGAGAACTAATGTTGATGCACCTAGTTCTTCTAAGAAGAAGAAGAAGAAGAAGAAGAAGAAGAAGAAAAATGATAGGACTTTGCATGCTTCTAGTGAACCTGTTGTTGACAGACCTGAGAATCCCAATGATATTTCTATTTCAGATGCTGAAACACAATCTGGTAATGAACAAGAACCTAGTGATAATGTTAATGATGATGTTCATGTTGATGCTCAACCTAGCAATGATAATGATGTAGAGGTTGAACCTGCTGTTGATCTTGATAACCCACAATCAAAGAATCAACATTATGATAAGAGAGACTTTGTTACTAGGAATCACGGTAAGGAAAGAGAACCATGGGTTTAGAAACCCATGCCATTTCCTCCTAAACCATCCAAGAAAAAGGATGATGAGGATTTTGAGCGCTTTGCTGAAATGATTAGTCCTATCTTTTTGCGTATGCGTTTGACTGATATGCTTAAAATGAATCCTTATGCTAAGTACATGAAGGATATTGTTACTAATAAAAGAAAGATACCGGAAGCTGAAATATCCACCATGCTTGCTAATTACACTTTTAAGGGTGGAATACGAAAGAAACTTGGAGATCTAGGAGTACCAACTATACCAAGCTCCAATAAAAGAAACTATGTTAAAACTGCTTTATATGATCTTGGAGCCAATGTTAGTGTTATGACTCTCTCTTTATATCGTAGACTTGATTTGAATAAGTTGACACCTACTGAAATATCTTTGCAAATGGCTGATAAATCAACTGTTATACCTGTCGTATTTGTGAGGATGTATCTGTTGTGGTTGCAAATGTTACCATTTTAACGGACTTTGTTATTCTTGATATTCTCGAGGACGATAGTATGTCGATTATCCTTGGTAGACCCTTTTCGAATACTGCAAGGGCTGTTATTGATTGCAACAAAGGCAATGTCACTTTTCATGTTAATGGTAATGAGCATATAGTACACTTTCTGAGGAAACAACCTCAAGTCCACAGTATCAATTCTATTGGAAAAATTCCAACAATCACTATTGGAGGCTTTGAATTTCCTCTTCCTACCGTTAAGAATAAATATGATACTCTTATTGTTGGGGATGTGCATATCCCCATTGAGGTAACCTAGTGTTATTCGAAATTTCTCCGGTTTCATGCGATTCGAAATGAGTTTGTTAACAAACTTGATCAACCTTGTTAGTGGATTCCTTTTGATGAGCATGAGATGGATGAAGTTAGAAAGCACAACCTTCTGTACCCTCTTTTTACTTTCTGTTATTTATATTAAATAAAGCAAAAATAGTATTTTCTGTCTGTTTTCTGAATTATCCTTGCAATAAAAAATACCCCGAAAATAAAAGTTCTCCAAATGTCGTGAAAATTTAATATGATTTTTTCTAAAATATTTTAGAATTATTGGCACTGAGAACACACCAGGGGGACCCACCATGTGCCCATGAGGGTGGAGGGCGCGCCCTACCCCCTGGGCACGCCCCCTGCCTCATGGACCCCATGTGGATCTCCTCCACTTATTCTTGCACCCACATACTTCGTCTTCCTCCAGAAAAAATCATCCACTAGCTCAAACCCGAGTTCTAGCTCATCTTGCTGCCATTTTCGATCTCCTTGCTCAAAGCTCCATTCACAAAACTGCTTTGGGGGATTGTTCTTCGGTATGTGATTCCTCCAATGGTCCAATTAGTTTTTGTTCTAGTGTTTTATTTATTGGAAATTTTTTCTGCTTAAGTGACCCTGTTCTTGAGCTTGTATGTCAAATTTATGTGGTCAAAAGTAGTTTTATTGCATGATATAGCCTCTAGGCACTTGTAAGAGTAGTTGCTATCAATCTTGTTGAGTTTGGTTCACTTCTATTTTAAGTTACTAAAAATTTCAGAAATTTTTCAGAGGAAGAAATATGTTTAGGAAAATGTACCAAGGTGGTTCCTCAAGGAAGAAACGCCCAAGGCCCGCGATACGAGAGCCGGACAATGAACTACCAAGGGAAGCTCAAGTGCGGCCTTGTGAATGGCCGTCAGAGGATTTCATGGTCTAGGCAAGCATCAAGGAAGAATTTGACGCATATGTGCGTAACGCTGATCTTGAGAGCTTCATGTCAGATAAGTGCTGGTAATACCTCTATTTAACTGATTCATTTGTGAGAAGGTTTAAATTTACATCCTCGCGCAATTCTCACAATGTCCTATTTGATCTTTATGATAAATCTTATACCATGGACTTAGAAGATTTTAATACTGCTTGTAAACTCCCGCAGTGGGGTAGTGCTAGTGAACCTCGCAAATCTGAATTTAAAGAATTTCTTGCTAGTATCACCGTGGGGGAATCTAGAGAAATAACACAAGCTACCATAGGGAGCATTCATTTTCCTGCCATACATTATTTTGCTCTCTTCATGGGTAGATGCATTAGCGGTAAGGATGAGGCATGTCACATGTGTGTTCTCGATCTTAGTGTTCTCAAGAGTTCTGTATTAGGAGATAAACAATACAACTTGGGGGCTATTGTTGCACGTAGGTTGCATCTTAATAGTTTAACTGGAGATTTATTTGGTAGAATTTATGCAACTCATGTAGCTAACTTTCTTGATATACCCATACCGGGGATGATATTGAGTTGCCTCCTGCTTATCTAGATTATAATGCTATGGTTCGTCATCAGTTTGTTGAGAGGAACGATCAGTTCCTCCAGTACCGACTAATCTTTGACAGACGGCGCACCGTCCATGTTGCTCTCCCTGCTCCTGCTTTCTTTGATTTTCAGACAAAAGGGAGATATGTTATAACCAGGGAGGAGGCGAACAAGTACGAGAGGAGGACGGAGGCAGCCCGCCTCCAAGCTGCAGCTCGTGAGGCAATAGCTGCTGCATCCCAGTACGACCCCTGCTACAACTTTGATCCATGGGCATATACCAACTTAGGCCAAAAGCCTAAGCTTGGGGGAGTATGTATTTCTCACCGACATTACATTCATGTTCACACACTCATTCTAGTTCTCGGTGCTCATACTTTTTCATTGTATCATCCATGCTAGTTTATTTTCTTTTTAAGCTTTCTTCTTGTGTGTTTGAAAAACCTTAAGAAAAACCAAAAAAAATTAGTTGTAGCTTTTAGCTAGTTTGCTTTCCTTGCCTGTAGTAGTAGTAATTAAAAGAAAATCCAAAAAGATTTCTCATTCTTCTTTTGCTTGTTGGGAGCTTTCCCGTGTAAATAGTTTTGTTTCTTTTCTTTTCTGTGGGGGTCGAGAGGAGAAGACCTTAATGAAAATGTTGAGTGGCTCTCATATGCATTATTGTTGATCCAACAATGAGCCCATATTACCTTGTCTTCTCCCTTGAATTGAATTCTTGCAGATTCCAGCTTACACTACAAAAAAAGACACATCCGTGACATTTTGGGCCGAACGAAATTTTTTTCTGTCATACATATGACACTTCTATGACGATAATTGTGACAAAACCCGGTATCATCATAGATGTGGTGGGCTCCTACTTCTATGACAAAAAATCATGACAGAAAATGGGCTTTTCGTCCTGGGCGGGCCGGAGACGCAGCTGCATGACATTCTTTGGGCTGTCCATGACGGAAAAAACCGTGGTAGAAGCGAGGGGGAGGAAAATTTTGGGGAGTTCCCGGTTACGGTGGGAGGTCGCGGGCCGAGCGATGCGCGTTTCTCTCGTACACGTACGCGCGTGTGTGTGAGGCGTTGGCTCTAACTAAATCCGACCGAGGAGTTGGGCTCTAACTGAACCCGAGCGATTGCACTGCAGGCTACGCGTTACTGAACCCGAGCGATCGATCGATGCCTGTTAACTGAACCCGACCGAGCGATTCCTTTGCTACTGCTGCTAACTGAAGCCGATCGATTGGATGAACAGTGAGCGTTGCGGGAGGGGGGATTGGATGAACAGTGAGCAGTGGCGTTGCCTCTGGATGAACAGGACCCCATGGTGTGGAGGGCTGGATGAACAGTAGACGGTGGAGGGGTGGTTAAACAGGACCCCGTGCTGTGGAGGGCTGGATGAACAGTAGACGGTGGAGTGATGGTTGAACAGTAGCCGGTGGAGTAGCGCGCGGTGGAGGCTGGATGAACAGGAGCCTGTGGAGGCTGGAGGAGGTCGACGGTAGCCCGTGGAGGCTGGAGGAGGTCGATGGTGGAGATGAACAATATCCCGTGGAGTCCCGTTTTGCGGTATGCCACACCCCTCCCAATGAACAGGACCCCTGTTTTGACCGTAGCGCTCCAACACAAGTCCGTTTCGTCTGTTTTGCGGTATGCCAGACCCGTCTCGATCAACAGGACCACCGTTTCGACCGTAAGAGGTCCGTTTCCTCCGTTTTGCAGTACGCCACACCCCTCCTGATCAACAGGACCCCCATTTTGACCATAGGAGGTCCGTTTCCTTCGTTCTGCGGTACGCCAGGCCTTGTTTCCATCGCCTGTTCCATCCAAGCCCTCCCGATGAACATGATCACGCATTCTGTTCCGACCCAGCCGGTTGGCTCCCACGCGTTCCGTTGCCTCCCGATGAACACGACGCATTCCGTTGCCTCCCGATGAACACGACGCATTCCGTTGCCTCCCCATGAACAAGATGCATTCCGTTGCCTCCCCATGAACACGACGACGACGCTGTTTCTCCGTTCCGACCCAGCCATGTACACGAGCCCCGGCCGTACGTATGCGCAAGTAGGCGTTCGAGACCCCGCCCGTATGTACACATACGTGGCCGTATTTTCTTTCTTGCACCCTGGCCGCTGTACGTACGTGTACATGCTACGTGCGTGCCTCTACTACGTGCACGCCTCTACTATGACACGTGCGCGCCTCTACATCGACCAGTATGTACGTACACGTTCGCGACCAGAATGACAACGCTACGTACGCTTCGACCAGGTGGGTCCCGACTGTCAGGCACTTACTTGCGTGCGAAGATGTAGCTGGTGGGTCCCAGCAGTCAGGGGGGCGAATCATTTTGTTTTTTGCCTGGACGCACTTCCTTGCGTGCGAAGGTGTAGCTGGTGGGTCCCAGCAGTCAGGGGGAAAACGTTTTTTCGTGAAATACGGTGGCCCGTCCGCTGGGTCCCCGCTGTTAGGTGGAGGAATAATTATTTTGCACGTAATAAGGAGGCACTTCCTTGTTGCGGCCATGGACCCAGCTGTCAGCCTCTCCACGTATAGTCCACGTCTGATGGAAGCCGTTCCTTGACCACGTTGATCACGCTGCGCCGAGAGCACCAGGGCGGTGGACGACGGCGAGGCCTAGGAAGGGGAAGACGCGGAGCCGGGGAAGACGCGGCAGTGGATGCCCACGCGTAGAGGAGTACGACGGTTCACTGGTTTTGCTGCGGTGTGAGGCTGCCGTCGCCGCAGAATAACAGGGGGTGTGGGTGAGTAGAGGGATGGCCTGGCCAGCGGTGGGAGTAGTAGGGGGCGGTGAGGCCTCTGCCGCATCACAGCCGGCCACGGGACGCAGGAGCACGAGGCATGACCGGCGCTGGTTTGGGCGGCTGGAGCAAGAAGACCAAAGGTTGAAGAAGCACTACGGCCGTTGGATGGACGTCGTACGGTCACTGGAGCTAGAATCGTGCATATTGAGTAAGTTGACAAAGCCCTCCGTCCTCGTCAACTTAGTAGGCCCACAAGTCAGCCTGCCACTGTACTGGGTCCCAACTAACAGGGGGAGTATTCATTTTTTTGTTCGTAATAAGGAGGCACTTCCTTGCGTGCGAAGATATAGCTGGTGGGTCCGAGCTGTCAGCGGCGGTAACGTTTTTTTCACGAAATACAGAGGCCCTTTCGGTGGGTCCCTGATGTCAGGTGGAGGAATCATTATTTTGCGCGTAATAAGGAGGCATTTCCTTGCATGCAGCCATGGACCCAGCTGTCGGCCTCTCCACGTACAGTCCACTTCAGATGCATGTTGGTCGTTGACCACGTTGACCAGGCCGCGCCGACAGCACCAGGGCGGTGGACGACGGCGAGGCCTAGGAAGGGAACGCCACGGAGGCAGGGAAGACTCGGCATTTGTTTCCCACGCGGAGGGGAGTACGACTGTACGAGGGTTTACTGGTTCGTCTACCATCGCCGGAGAATAACAGCAGGTGTGGGTGAGTAGAGGGATGGCTAGGCCAGCGATGGGAGTACGGTGGGGCGGTGAGGCCTGCGCGGCAGCACAGCCGGCCGGCGGGAGGAGGGAGCAGGCAGTCCCATCGGCGCTTGTTTGAGCGGCTGGAGCAGGAAGAGCAGAGATTGAAGAAGCACGACGGTCGTTCGATGGACATCGTACGGTCACTGGAGCTAGAATCGTTCACATTGACTAAGTTGACAAAGCCCTCCGTCCCCGTCAACTTACTAGGCCCACAAGTCAGCCTCCCACCATGGTGGGTCCCAGCTAGCAGGGGGAGTATTCATTTTTCTGTGCGTAATAAGGAGGCACTTCCGGTGGGTCCGAGGTGACAGCGGGGGAAACATTTTTTTCATGAAATACGATGGTCCATCCGGTGGGTCCCAGCAGTCAGGGGCAAACGTTTTTTCGCGAAATACGGTGGCCCGTCCGGTGGATCCCAGCAGTCAGGGGGGAAACGTTTTTTCCGTGAAATACTGGTGGCCCGTCCGGTGGGTCCCTGTTGTCAGGTGGAGGAATAATTATTTTTCGCGTAATAAGGAGGCACGTATAGTACTCTTCCGATGGAAGTCGGTCGTTGACCACATTGACCACGCCGCGCCGAGAGCACCACGGTGGTGGACGATGGCGAGGCCTAGGAAGGGGACGACGCGGAGCCGGGGAAGACGCGGCAGTGGATGCCCACGCAAAGAGGAGCATGAGGGTTCACTGGTTCGGCTGCGGTGTGAGGCTGCCCGTTGCCGCGCATAATAGGGAGTGGTGAAGTTGCGAAGGATGGCATGGCTAGCATGGGATAGTTGGGAGGTGAGGCTCCGCGTCGCACAACGCCATCGGAGGAGGAGCTGCGGCACGAATCGGCAACTGCCTTGGGTGCTGGGAGAAGATAGAGGTTGAGAACACTACGGCGTTGGATGGACGAATCGTTGACCATGCGCACCAGGAGCAACAGGATCGACGGGCGCGGTCGAAGATACGACACAGAGCGGGAAGACCGGAGCTCGGGCCAGTGTTGAAGGCACGAGGTCTATTTTGGCTGCCTCGCCGAGGAAAATAACAGGAGGTGTGGGTGAGTAGAGGGATAGACAGGCCAGGGATGCGAGTATGATGGGGCCGTGAGGCCTGCCCGGCAGCACTGCCGGCCATGGGAGGCGGGAGCAGGCAGTTCCGACGGCGCTGGTTTGGGCGGCTGGGGCAGGAAGATCAGAGACTGAAGAAACATGATTGCCGTTAGATTGACATCTAACGGTCTGACGCTGGTAGAGTCGATTGTTGACTAAGTTTCTTTTTTGAGAAACCTTGTGTACGCATGAACTTAGTAGGCCCACAAGTCAGCCTCCAAATCTATGGCAGACAAGATAAAGCCCATTTGCTATTTTTTATAATTTACAGCCCATTTGCTAATTCTTAAGTAATTTATTACAACCCATTTTCTGCCCAGGACCGTGGTCAAAAAGTTCAACCTTATTTTGCATATTTCGATGGAGTCCGAACTGTTGTAATCCCGAAATGATAAACATTTTTAAGAACTTGTTGATTTGCCAAAAAAATCGTTTTGTTTTTGTAAGCAAATAAGATGTGGGACAATTGAGTTGGTTTAAGGGAAAACCAGTGGTAAAAAAATCAGCGCTGGGTGGGAAAAACAACAAAAATAAGGATGTAAATATGAAAAGGGAATTTTATGTGTTTTCAATATAATGATACGTGTATATGAACTAGTAAAACTATAGGTAGAGATTAGAAAACATATGTAGGACATGCGTTTTAAGAGGATAATAGAACTGGGCTGTGTGTTTGATTCAGTAAAAAAAACTGCCCGCGGATGTTGTAAGACAAAATATAACTAACTCTGGCGGGCCAGAGGCCAGTAGATACCTACTGGATCTTTGTGCCCCGTTGTCATCATGGGCTGGGCCTGTTAAAAACAAAACCAACCCTGGGCAGTCTACAGCCCGGTTGAAACTTGCTCGACATGAAAAAACAATATACGTGCTCAATAAATGAGAGAATTCTGCAAGTACAGACTGATAACTGGGATGCAGCACGAATATTGTTTTTTTATCGTGATAATAAGTGCATGCACTTGTTTCGGAAAAATTGGAGAACTGGGAATTCGAACGGCGGGTGCATATGCTACCCATCAAATAAAAATCAGGTGCCTGAAAATTCGTTTCGAAACAAATGATTCAGCTTTATATCCACGTCGACCCTCGACATGATGGTTGGAAGCAAATGCAAGTTCATACCAAAAGATAGTTAAGAACAATACCAACTTGTGGACGACAAGGTAGTACAACTACCAATACCAAACTAACTTATAATCTTTTTACTCCTAGCCCTAGTGTTCGTCTGGTAGAAAATCTTGCAGAGGACCAGCTCCCGCTCCTTCTCTTGCTCCAGGTTCCCGAGGTGGTACTGGTGCATCACCCAGTTGGTCCTCTGCTGGTCGAAGTTCTTGTTGGTGTGCAGCACTAGAACCTTTTTTGCTGCCCGTCTGCCGGTCGTTGACCATCACCGGCAAGGTATTGCCGGTCTTGTGCCACATCGTGTGCATGCCGCACTCCGACTGTATCTTGCGACGCATCCACATGCCCCTTTTGAACGCCCTGGAATTGCGCTGGAAGAAATGCTTCCTTAGGCCACTCAGTGTGATACCTGCAGTATTGTGGAATATAGGTTTTAGTGTACCTAGTTGGCATTTTCATAACATCTTTGGCATGTTGCAGTCACTTGTTTCACTTTTTATTAACTGTCAAATTGTAATTGCTTCACCAGGTCTGCGTCTAAAAAGAAAAATAGAGCTATAAACAAAGGAATATGTTTGTGCAAGTAGACGGCTGATCGGTGTCTTAGCTGGAAGTTTCTCAGGTTGGGTGTAGCATATGCCGTGCTCGCTGTCGATGGTTGGTATGAACAAATCGATGAGAGACTGAAATCTCACGCTGTCAGCACTCACTTTGGCCTCAAGGTGCTCGACCAGCTCCTGATCCGCGGGATCGAACTTGACGCCAGCCGGCAGCACCGGCCAATCCTTCTTCGACTTGCATCGGTAATTCCAGTTATATGGTACTCAATTATGATCAATCGAATGTTTTAAGTGAATGATGAAAGATTTCTACAGATAAGTGGTACTCAAAATCTGAAGTCCAGAATACCTAAACACGCCACCGGGATTCTTGTGTCACCTCACGCGTAGCGTGTTGTCACGTCAATTCAATGTGGGGACATGATGACTAATTTGACCGACGTATACTAGTACTGCTATTGTACTGGAGTACTTACTAGTTGTATTTAGTGTCACAATTTATACATAGGTTTAACTAACAAGTACGCACTTGAAGCCTAACTGATCATCATCATCATTATATATATGGCTTCTGCACAGTATCTCCATCATCATTATCAGTACATCCTACGCACGTGAGTTAGGATGCACTTGATCCCAGGAAGGTATCTATCCTTCAAACCAGAGGAGTGCTTCAAACTAACAACAGTACATAATATCCAACAAAAGAGGGTTGTGCTACAGCAGCAGAATACATGGCTCAGTCTAGGTATCAACACGAATCAAGTTGTGCATATTTGCTGTTGGCATGAACCACATCACCGCATGTCGGGTTTGTAAAAGCCATCCATCGCATGGAAGCTTGATGCCTTTCAAACACTGAAGATTATCTGGCAACAAGCTGTGTCGACGAATCTCTGGATATGGTGATTCCTGAAACCCATGGTATGTTGTGTAAACACAGCCCCCCTCGTGAATGGAAGTTGCATAGCATAGTAATCATCGCCGGTGATATGATCGATGATTGGTTGGATGATCGGATAATTGAGCCCGAGGAACAAGGAGTGGTTGCCGAGGCTGTAAACCCGCCTCCAGTTGAATACGCCTGGCCCAACGAAGCTGGGATCTTTCTCGAACACGAAGCAGCCATAGCCATCAATGTCACGAACGCCCCACACATTGTACTGCATGTGGTTTGATGTAATGGTTTGGTCAATTTGGTATGTGCGAATGAGCATCAAATGACCGCCGTCAGCTGAACGAGCGATAAACCACCACCCATCGGCTGGTATGATTCCAGGTCCTGGAATCATGAAGGCCAGCGCATTTGCGTCTGCTGCAACAATTCAAATTGGAGACCAAAAGGACAAAAATAAACAATCATGTTCAGAGTATGTGTGGAATTAAGATTATTATAAAGTGACACATATCATAGACAGAGAATTGCAATGCCGTGGTCATAATCATACCCCAAGTTAAAAAAAACAAGCCAATGACTTTCATATTCTAGCAATATGTCATGGTTCAAACATCATGTAACAATGAGAGGAAAACAGCTATGACAGCACCTACTCATATTCTACCATAGCACTTACTACTACTGTTCTCATATCAACTCTAAGCAATAACATGTGTTGTTATAAAAATCTTGTAAATGAGAGTAACATATAGAAATCATGATGTTATGCTCATAATATGTATTCTAACAATCATTAGATGCCAATTGTTCTCATATCAACTCTAACAATAACATGTGTGGTCATAAAAATCTAGGAAATGAGAGGAACATATAGCAATGATGTGGTTATAGACATGCTATGCATTCTAAATTTGTAACAAATGAACAGGCAGTCGTATTCATAAGGTAAAGATGAGATGAGATAGAACAATTACATGACGATAGATTCCACCAGTATAGGCAGCCAATCTATGCGTCGACCACGTAAACGATGCCATCGTGCACTATAGCATCAGACAGAAATGTTGCCTCAACAGGATTGATGATGAGCCATAACCATGTATGGCGACCGGATTCCAGATAGACTAATCCCATGTTGAACAAGGCAATGAGCTTGTAATCCATGTAGTCTTCTGATGGTGTGGGCACTTCGCAGATTACAACTTTCTGCAAACAGAGGTCGAGCCAAAAGCTTGACGCGTCTCGTGCGTAGTAGGCAGGAGTGTCCGGCGGGCCACGAGACTCGATGGCGGCGGTATCCAACGATGGAAGGGTGATCTCTCGCTGGGTGTAGATATCCACGAGACGCCACGGACTACCGGTGTGGTGGATGAGGACGATCCAGTTGGCCTTCATGTCCGCCCAGTAGTGGCCGCGCATGAAGGACAGGTGGACGGGTAGTGGTAGCATGTCGAGGGGCGCCACAGCAACCTCCATAGGATCGTCAAGTCGGTGTCCGGGCCACCTGCGAGGATCGGGCATCAGCAAGCAGGGTGTCTTGAAAAGAGCCGGCCGGTTGCAGACGAGTAGAGGGTACAAAGACACCGAGCATGCGGCCAGATGGACGGTGCTGAGTAGGTCCATACGACTACATATATGCTCCAAGAGAACATCAGGGAGGGAATTCCAATCGCGGCTCTGCGCGTCAGTCGGTTCTGCCATTGGGGTTTTCGGTGCCTGCGAGTCAGCGGGGAAGTGGATTCGGGCGGGCGAGCGAAGAAGCTTCTCCTCGTGTGGCCGAGCAGTAAGCGGGGGGATATGGTACGTGTGAGCTACCAAGGAAGATGGCACGGGCGGGCGAGCAGTGAGCGGGGTGTGTGGCCGACGATGGGGAAGAGAGGAGGAAGAAGAAGAGAGGAGGAAGAAGAAGAGATGACAGTACTGGGTAAGGATGATTTAGTAACACCAACACGCTAGTTTGTCTTATTAATTACGCATCCCATCTGCTGCAATGTGTATTGTCACTTCACTGCGAAGACTACTTGAATAGTTCTCTCTAACTGAGATGGGGAATAATGGATTGCGAGGACTTCCTTTCTACAGTATCCCTATACCTCTACGCTCACTTCACTCATTTTGCTCCGTACCTAGTCACTTGTTGAAATCTGTAGAAAGACAAATACTCCGTATTTGGGAACAGAGGGAGGCTTTTACTCCATACTATTTGGGAACAGAGGGAGCATCACCATATGGAGGGAACAGAGGAAGCTTGAAATATGAACATGTCAATATGGGAGGGAGTAAGCCCCATGCATGCATGCAACATGCAACACTCACACATACACATGGACGCACGCAACACTCACGCACCCATGCGGCACACAGCACACGACGCAACACACACGCTCATGCTCAAGTGCTCAACCTACTCCCTACGTCCGTGAAAGACTGTACATTTAGAGATTTACACATTGACTAGGGCATAATTAATGCCCAAAAGTAGCAGACTTATGTGTGCATGCGACCATTTAGATAAGAAGATTAAATGAAGGCCGTTGCATGTTGTAATTAAGGATAGACATGTAGCCTATACCTACATCACAAGTTGGTGCATTAGTCAATCAATATCGATTTAGATTAAAGGCTAAATGCATTGGAAGTGTAGATGTACATCATGTACTACACTCTTTGTTTTATAGCCGATGTACACTCTTTGTTGAAGACCGAGGGATGACACGTGCATGCACTCACATACACAGCCAGGGCGGTTCGCGCGCAAGGGTTGGACTCATGTCGCGCCTGCGTAAAGTTTTGTTTAACTGATTTCTTTGCTCTGCCAACTGACAGGTGGGACCCAGAAACCAGGTGACAATTTAACCAGTCAACAAAGTGCCACGTCGACTATGTGGCCGGTCAGTAGGGTGCAATACGGTGCTCTACGATGAGCTAGTGATCGTATAATCGCCGCAAAACTATATATAGTGACCGTAAAGAGCGTATTGTTACATACGTTGACCGCCAGTGTATTTTTCTCGTTTCAAATTAAGCCATATTAATCGGAAAGGATGCAATATGGACTACTACTACTAGTACTACTACTGCTTTGATGTGTCCCGTCAACTCGTCGAAGAAGGAGAAGCTTGCTTACTACGCCTCTCCCTCGCCCACGCGCGCGGTGGTTCGCAGGACGAGGAGAGGGTTTTGACTACAGCGCCCTCTCCCTCTCTCTCGCCCTCGCGGTGGATGTGCATCAGTTCAATTGGTGTCAGATTGCCAGAAGCATATTGTGCCGTAGTATCATCATTGTTGGACCTTCAGAAGAGGCAAAGAGCCAAGTGCAAGGTTCACACGAGTACGAACTGTTGAACCTCCTGAAGAGGCAAAGAGCCAAGCGCAAGGTTTTATAGGAGTTGTCGTCCTAATAGGAGTGTACTACAACTATAGCGAACGATGCTACTGTATGATGCCGCCACGTCACGTATATCCAAAGCTGTGCCACCTTTTTTTTCTCAAAGAGCATGTTGGAGCCCGTGCAACAACTACACAAGTTGCACGTACACATAACACATTTACTAGTAATAAATTCTAAAGGACAAATGCTAGTATGCCACACAAGTTCATATCCAATTCATGTGATAAATTTGTGCACGACTAGTCTACATATATTCACAGCGCTACCGTTCACAATTACCGTACTCCACTTACACGTTATAGATGGGCTACATGTCCTCCTCCAGGTTCCAGTCCCAGGTGTTCTTCATGGATGGCACGATCCATAGCGGTGGGCAACGGGAATCATTGTCGTAGCTTTCTAGTCCGGTTCCACACAATGGAGACTGATCCAAGCTGAAGCGGCATAAATCAGGGATAGCGTGTCCCAGCATGTCGTTCATCCGGCGGTGCGCACTGAAGACACAACCATGCTTCATGAACGGCAGTCCTTCCGTGTCGTGCACGGAAGGTGGCATCCGCTTCACAATGGGGTAGCTGTCCCCGATGAAAAGCGAGTACTCTCCAAGAGTGTTCCTCGGCACCCACGTAGCATCACGGGGGTCGAACTCGGCGCCGTTCATCTGGTACACGCGGCATCCCAGATCTGGACACATGGGGACGTACATAGTCAAGGTCCATGCATAATAATGTTGTGCTCAAATATGGCGGTCAGTAATACTGTGCAGCAGATAGTACTACTCCGGTATAGAGGAAGTAAAATAACCGGCTTATTACATATAGCCACTCTTGGCTACATGGATGAGATAGTAAGACATGGAAAAAAATGGTGACAGCTAGTGGGTTCAAGTCTTCAAGGGCCTAGCTAGCTATACGCGTCCTCCAAGGTAAAAAGTACTCCTACTAGTACTACAAAGTATACTACTAGTACAAAACTGAAAGAGAAGGCGAGAGGGTTAAAAAATGGAATACCTGGGTAGATGGTGACGGTCCGATCGTGGTAGATTGTGTGACCATGTTGCACATCAGTGGTACCATGGGTAACGGCTGCTAAGATAGTTGATCCCAATATGCCAAAGTCAGCTACAAGGTTCCAGGTTAGACCGAATCGCGGATGCAAATGCACATCCAGGATCGGCGATCTTATTTTGATCGGGGGATGACTGGTCCCTGCAAAATAATGAAGTACCGTTAGGGATGCAAATGATGGTTTGTGCATTCCGTTTGTAATCTCCCGTACCGTAGGATGGCAACCAGATGAAACAAGTCCCCTGGCTTGTCACCGCGAAGATGCGGCCTAGATGGCGCACGACGTCTTCGAACGTGTAGGGGTACAAATCTGCCGCCGCCAACATGCGCCAGCCTCTGCCGTTACTGCCTCTTGCATTGATGGCAATCCTTATGTTGAACACCGCGATGAGATAGTAATCGTTGTAGCCGCGTTGCTTTGTCGGCGAGTCCGCAATTGCTATCTTCTTCAATCTCATGTAGGCATCATCATACGTATTCAAACCCAGCCAGTCCGGAAGGCCGATCCCAATGGTGGAGAAGGGGTCTACCGGAACGGCCGCACTGCTGTGGATGTTGTGCAAAATGATGGTGGTATCCGGCCGGAGGTATGTGATACGTCTCCAACGTATCTATAATTTTTTATTGCTCCATGCTATATTATCTACTGTTTTGGACTATATTGGGCTTTATTTTCCACTTCTATATTATTTTTGGGACTAACCTATTAACTGGAGGCCCAGCCCAGAATTGCTGTTTTTTTTGCCTATTTCAGTATTTCGAAGAAACAGAATATCAAACGGAGTCCAAACAGAATGAAACCTTCGGGAACGTGATTTTCTCACCGAACGTGATCCAGGAGACTTGGACCCTACGCCAAGGCATCAGAGAGGCGGTCACGAGGGTGGGGGGCGCGCCCCCCTAGGGCGCGCCCCCTGCCTCGTGGGCCCCTCGGTGCTCCACCGACGTACTCCTCCCTCCTATATATACCTACGTACCCCCAAATGATCAGAACAGGAGCCAAAAACCTAATTCCACCGCCGCAACTTTCTGTATCCATGAGATCCCATCTTGGGGCCTGTTCCGAAGCTCCGCCGGAGAGGGCCGTCATCAGGGAGGGCTTCTACATCATCATAGCCTCTCCGATGAAGTGTGAGTAGTTTACCTCAGACCTTCGGGTCCATAGTTAGTAGCTAGATGGCTTCTACTCTCTTTTTGGATCTCAATACAAAGTTCTCCCCCTCTCTCGTGGAGATCTATTCGATGTAATCTTCTTTTTTGCGGTGTGTTTGTTGAGACCGATGAATTGTGGGTTTATGATCAAGTCTATCTATGAATAATATTTGAATCTTCTCTGAATTCTTTTATGTATGATTGGTTATCTTTGCAAGTCTCTTCGAATTATCTGTTTGGTTTGGCCAACTAGATTGGTAGTTCTTGCCATGGGAGAAGTGCTTAGCTTTGGATTCGATCTCGCGGTGTCCTTTCCCAGTGACAGAAGGGGCAGCAAGGCACGCATTGTATCGTTGCCATTGAGGATAACAAGATGGGGTTTATTTCATATTGCATGAATTTATCTCTCTACATCATGTCATCTTGCTTAAAGCGTTACTCTGTTTTTAACTTAATACTCTAGATGCATGCTAGACAGCGGTCGATGAGTGGAGTAATAGTAGTAGATGCAAAATCGTTTCGGTCTACTTGTCACGGACGTGATGCCTATATACATGATCATGCCTAGATATTTTCATAACTATGCTCAATTCTATCAATTGCTCAACAATAATTTGTTCACCCACCGTAGAATACTTATGCTCTTGAGAGAAGCCACTAGTGAAACCTGTGGCCCCCGGGTCTATTCTCATCATATTAATCTCCATCACTTTAATCTTGCTTTACTTTTTTACTTTGCTTTTACTTTTCACTTTGCATCTCTATACCAAAAATACCAAAAATATTATATCTATCAGATCTCACTCTCGTAAGTGACCGTGAAGGGATTGACAACCCCTAATTGCGTTGGTTGCGAGTAGCTATCGTTTTGTGCAGGTACGAGGGACATGAGCGTGGCCTCCTACTGGATTGATACCTTGGTTCTCAAAAACTGAGGGAAATACTTACGCTACTCTGCTGCATCATCCCTTCCTCTTCGGGGAAGTCCAACGCAAGCTCAAGAGGTAGTAAGAAGGATTTCTGGCGCCGTTGCCGGGGAGTCTACGCAAAAGTCAACATACTAAGTACCCATCACA
>NC_053028.1:641171923-641187766 GCF_003073215.2 Triticum urartu | reverse complement strand
ACAAAATAAAATAAATAAAGCAACAAAGAAAACAAAAAAACAAAAAAAAGTGTTTTCAAATTTGAAAACTAATGGCATTAACAAAAAGTTTATAATTTTTCTAAAACTAAAAGCATAAAGAATTAAAAAATAAAGAAAAAAACAAAAGAAAATAAATAAAGCAACAAAAAAACAAAAAATGCCACCTATTGGGCCCCCACGGCCTGAATACGACTAGAAACCCATCCAAGGGCCAGGATTCAGGCCCGCAGGAGGCCCAGTAGGCCCACAGGCATAGCAGTGACAACTAGGCCTGTAAGCCTGCAATGGAGAGGAGCTCGAGAGGGGTGCGGCAGTGGGGCTTATAAACCACTGCGCACCCCTCTCAACTAGCGAGGTGGGACTAAACTTTCGACGCAGCAGCCGCACAAGGCCTTTGGTCCCGGTTGGTGGCACCAACCGGGACTAAAGGGGGGCATTGGTCACGGTTCGTGGCACAAACCGTGACCAATGCCCCCCTTTAGTCTCGGTTGGTGCCACCAAACGAGACCAAAGGCCTCTTTTCAGCAGCCCAAAGGGCGGGAAGCGGCGGCCTTTGGTCTCGGTTGGTGGCACCAACCGTGACTAATGCCCACCTTTACTCCCGGTTGCTGCCACGAACCGGGACTAAAGGCTCTGCTATATAAGTCCACACTTTGGAATTTTCGCCAACTGCTCCATTCCCCATCGTCGACGCCGCCAGGCTGCTCATCCTCCTCGTCGCCGTCGCCGCGCCCTGCCCCATCCCCGCGTGCTTGCCGTCGCTGCGCCCTGCCCCGTCGCCGTCGCCGCGCCCTGTCGCTGTCGTCGTCGTCTCGCCCTCCTGCCCGTCGCCGGCCGCCCTGCCCCGAGCTCGCTCCGTCCGCCCTGCCCCGAGCCCCGCCTCCTCGTCCCCGTCGTCGTGTGCCGCCCCGAGCCCGCGGCCATCCCCGTCGCCGTGTGCCACCCCGAGCCCGTCGTCCCCGTCACCGCATGCTGCCCCGCGCACGTCGTCCCCGTCGCCGGCATCCCCGAGCCTGCCGTCATCCTTCCCGTCGCTGGCCTCCTCTCCCCGTCGCCGCCCGCCCCCAGTGAGCTCCCCCCTTTCCCATCCCCGTCGCTGACGACGCCACCCATTGCCGCCGCTGCTCTCTGTTTATGGATATGGCTATATATGCATGTATTTTCTCTGTGTATATATGTTCATATATGCAAAAGTTACATTTTTAGAAAATCATCTATATATGTTCATAAAAGTTCTATATGAATGTGCCTATATGTATGTTCATGGAAAATAATTTTGCTCGATGATCTTTTTGTTCACGATGTACATATAATTTTTTTCATGTATGTATAAATGTCGATATGGATTGTACCTATGATGTTTTTTTATTCATAGATGAATATGTATGTGGCTATGTATGTGTATGTGGCTATGTGAATATGCAAAGAAGAGGAGATGAAGAAGATGATATATTTTCTTATTCGTGGGTGTGTCGAGAGGGTCATCGATAACTTTAGTGAATTTTAGGTTAGTTTCATTTTAGGTCGTGGGTGTGTCGAGAGGGCGGCCAAGGGGTCGAGGGTCGTCGAACATGAGAGGGGGGATGATAGATGATGATGAGGGGGGGAGGGGGGACGTCGGACATTCATGAGAGAGGCGGGGAAGAAGGGGAAGAAGAGGGAGAAGAAGAGGGGGTCTAGGGTCGCCGAGGGGTCGAGGGTCGTCGAACATGAGAGGAAGAAGAGGATAAAAAAAGAAGAGGAATAAGAAAAAAAAGAGGAGAAGAAAGAATAGAGGAGAAGATCTCCTCTATTCTCCTCTTTTTTTTCTTCTTCCTCTTTTTTTATCGGGAACGAGGGTCATCGAGGGTCGCCGAGCGGTAGAGGAAGAAGAGGATAAAAAAGAAGAGGAAGAAAAAAAGAGAGGGGTCGACGGTCGCCTAGGGGTCGAGGGTCGAGAGGGGGTCTAGGGTCACCGAGAGGGGAGACGAAGAAGAGGAGAAATAAATAAGAAGAAGAAAAAAGAAGGAATAGAAGAGGAGAAGAAGAAAGGAATAGTGGAGAAGAAGAGAAAATAGAATATTCTATTTTCTCTTCTTCTCCACTATTCCTTTCTTCTTCTCCTCTTTTTTTCTTCTTTTTTTTCTTCGATCTTCTCCTCTAGCTATTCCTTTCTTCGAGGGTTCTATAGGGTCAAGGGATCGAGGGTCGAGGGTTCCAGGGTCGTCTAGGGGTCGAGGGTTCCAGGGTCGTCGATGGTTCGAGGGGTCGAGGATCGCCGAGGGGTCGAAAGAGGTTTCCTAGTGTCAAAGTATTGAAGAATTCCATGGCTTCATCATTAGCCGAAAGTAACCAGGGCATGACGAAGTCCTCCAAAGTTATTTTGGAATGGTGTCCCGGATAGGATAATTTGCCTTTTTGTATGAATTTTAGCAAAGGCCTTCCAAATAACGATATTTGGAAGGTTCTTGCTGAACTTTGTACCAAAAAGCGAATTATCTTATTTGGGACTCCGTTCCAAAATAACTTTGGAGAGCTTCGTACCATCATGCACCTGTTACTTTCGCCTAATGATGAAGACATGGTTTTGTTGAATCCTTTGACACTAGGCAACCTCCCGACCCCTCGGCGATCCTCTCGAACATGAGAGGAAGAAGAGGATAAAAAAAGAAGAGGAAGAAGAAAAAAAGAGGAGAAGAAAGAATAGAGGAGATCTTCTCCTCTATTCTCTTCTCCTCTATTCTTTCTTCTCCTCTTTTTTTTCTTCTTCTTCCTCTTTTTTTTATCGGGAACAAGGGTCGTCGAGGGTCGCCGAGCGGTAGAGGAGAAACCCTAAATAGAAAGTATCGTCGGTGTGAGATACATGTACCGTTGGTGTCGGACACTACATCCACGTCCCACAAGTGGCGCGGGCTTCGACGCCCACGTCACTTGTGGGACGTGGATGTAGTGTCCGCTTCTCCTCTTTTTTTTCTCTTCTTCTCTTTTTTTTCTTCTTCCTCTTCTTTTTTTATCCTTGAAGCGTTGTCGAGGCCACCCCAAACCCTAGAGAAGCAGCGTCGAGGCCACCCCAAACCCTAGAGAAGCAGCGTCGAGGCCATTAATTAATATTAGTTCTACGTTTTTGCCACTAATATATCCATCTGTCATGTTTGAATAATAATTGCCATGTTGTCAATATTTGTAGAAACTATGGACACCGCCCGAGATGAAGTACAAGAAGAGTTGTTGGGGGACATAATCGCACGAGGAAGTGATGCCATCTGCTCGTTGTTTCTCAACGAGACCGATGGTCTGGAAGAAGCTGATTATGATGGCTCCGGTGACCTAATGCCGGTGCAAGAAGGAGACCGTGAGGACGGCTCCGGTGACCCAATGCCGGTGCAAGAAGGAGACCGTGATGACGTCTCCAGTGACCAAACTGAGTCCGGCCAGGTATATATATTATTTAAGCTTCTGCTGACTAGCTAATTGATGCATTCATTGTTTTGCTATGTACACATATTAATTAAGTCTTTGTTCTTTTTTCTAGCCCTCCGGATCGAGCACAACTTCGGTAAAGAGACAAGGCCCGAAGAAAAAGTTGAGCTCGGATGAAAAGTTTGAGATCATAGCAATCGCGCCCGACGGCCAACCGATTGAACCCCTCCGGACAAAGAGCGCATTTGTTGCTCAGTGCGGGGTTTTGGTTAGGGACAAGATCCCGATCAGCATCCAACAATGGTTTAAGCCGGCTACAGAAGACCCTGAGGTGTCTTATGTCAATGATATGCAGAAAAATGATCTTTGGACTAAGCTGAAGTCAAATTTCACCCTACCGCCAGAGGATAATCCAGAGAAGCCAGTTAAAGAGCAATTAATCAAGTCTTTTTCTCTTAAGAGGATGGCAGAACTATTCAGGAGGTGGAAGAAAGAGCTGAATAAGTTTGTCGAAAATAATGAGACACCAGAATTCAAGGGCAGATATGAGAAGATCAGAGATCACTGGCCCACATTTGTGGCCCACAAGACATCAGAAAAGAGTAAGAAGATGTCGGCGACAAACAAGCAAAATGCTGCGAAGAAGAAGCATCACCATCGCATGGGGTCAGGTGGCTACCTCATAGCCCGGCCTAAGTGGGCCAAGACTAAGAATGATCTGGTTGATAAAGGGATCGAACCAGAGACAATTAACTGGCCAGACCATTGCCGGACTTGGTTCTTCGGGGCTGGCGGAACCTTGGACCCTGTAACAGGGAAGTGCATTTGGACGAACGATCAAATGAACATACCAGTCAGGAAGCTTTAGCACTATATCGAAGCAGCACAGCAAGGGACGTTCTTTCCAGACAGAGAGAACGATGAGCTCACAATGGCCCTCGGGAATCCTGAGCACCCTGGACGGACACGAGGCACGCCAGGCTCCATTCCGTGGAAGGTTGGGTTTCCGGACGCAGGCGGTTACAAATCCCATGAGAGGAGGAAAAAAGTGCAGCAGACCCAAATGCAGGCGCTGCAAGCAAGGGTACAAGCGATAGAGGAACGAGAAGCAAATCGCAGCAAACGTATTGTCGAAGCTTCCCCCGAAGCTACCCCGCCATCTCAGCGAAGAAGCAGCGTGGCTTCCACCGAGCTGCTTTAGCCGGAGCATGCCTTGACGGCTCCTGCCAGCTATCCCGTGGATGCTATCACGGAGTCTCAAAATTGCCACCTTATGACGCAATGGATGAATTTTAAGGTCAAGGCGGCTATTGGCTCTGTTTATCCTACTGAACCCGGCGCAACTTTTCACTGCCGGCCGATTCCAGAAGGATATGCTAGGGTGATGGTGGATGAAATAACGGAGGGATTTGAGGACCTCCAGCTTGACCACCCTACCGGTGAAGGGGAGACTAGGCTGGGGTCTGCTCTGAAGACTCCATGCCTATGGCGGAAGGAGCTCATCAACCTTTCGAACTGGACGCCTCCGCCTCCTCCTCCTCCTCCAGCAAGTCAGGGCACTCCGCCTCCTCCACCGCCTCCTCCTCCGGCGAGTCAGGCCACTCCGCCTCCTCCACCGCCTCCTCCTCCGGCGAGTGACGATCAGGGCACTCGACCGGCTCCTTCTCCAGCGCGTGGCGGCACTCCGCCTCCTTCTCCGCCTGCGCTGACGCGCCCGAGCAGCCAGCCTCCTCCTCTCCGCCTCGTCAGCAAGGGCGGAAGAGACCTGCCGCCACTCCGGCTGCTCCGGCGCGTCGTAGTCCTTCTCCTCCGCCTCGTAAGCAAGTAAAGAAGACAACTGCTCCGTCTGCTCTGCCGGCGTCTAGCAGTATAGCCAGAGGCGGGAGGACATACAGATTCGGTCCTTCTCTGAAGACTCGAGAGAAGTTACCATACGAGAAGACCCCGGAGGAGAACGCCGAGATCGCACGAACTGAAGTGGATGACTGGTTTCAAGGGTTGAAAGCAAAGAGACATCCACTTCCGGAGGAGAAGGTAGATCCGGTGAAAGCGAAGCGCACTTTGGCTGCCCTGACAAAACCACCCAAGTCTCCGCCGAAAGGAAACTATGAGCGCATTATTGGAAAGGAATTTGCCGAAGCGGAGCGGTCGGGAAGTACTGTCAGTGATCAAAGGCTGAAAGAACGACGAGCTGGGAAACAAATTGCCCAGCTCGGCGAACAAGCAAAGCAATCATGCCTCCCGCTCAAGGTGCCTAGCCACAACGTCGCTAATGATCCGAGGATGGTGCCCGGTTATAGCAATCTTGCAGATTACCTGCCCGACGATGTACATTATGAACCCATGGAGGTGCAGATACAAAGATACGAGTACGGGAAGCCTCTCGTCAAAGATGAAAGATCTCTATCAACGATGATGCGAAGATTGCATGATTGGTACTTGAAAATCTGCAGAGACTCTGGGGGGGAGTACTTTGTATGTGAAAGTTAAAAAGGAGCATGACCTCGTTGGAATTGAACTGTTGCCTGTTCCATTTGAGGAGTTCTATCAGTTTTTCAATCAATTGGCCCTCGATAAAACAACGGTCACCTGCTACTGTCTGTAAGTAGTACTACTTCTGCCATTAAGTCTCTCTATATAGCTCAGCTCTTTCATTGCATGTATTTATAATCATCCTCACTATATTATGCAGATTGAAGATCGCCGAATTGAAGAAAAGACAAGTCGGTGATATTGGGTTCATTAACACATATCTCATAGATGCAACTCAGGTTAAATTTCATGCCGCAGCTACCGAGGCCAACTTGCTACGATCGTTGGTAATAAATGAAAACAAAGATATAGTACTCTTTCCTTACAACTTCAAGTGAGTGTTACTGTCTTGTGCGTATTCGGTTTCCTTTATATATTAGTCAAGGTTATAGTAATGTAATTGATGAGTTATGCATGTGTGTGCAGTTTCCACTATATTCTCCTAGAGATTAAGCTTGAGCAAGGACTAGTAACCGTCTTAGACTCAAGACGAAAAGATCCCCAGGACTATGCAGACATGACTCAAATACTCGAGAAGTAAGTTAAATCGACCATTATCCACCATATCAGCAACTTTGTTCATTTCCTGATATATCAAGTAATTGTTTTCTTTGTCCGGCAGGGTTTGGAGAAAATTCACCAGAAAAGCTCCGGGACTGCCGAAGGAGCTGCAATTTAGACACCCGAAAGTAAGTACTATAGTAGCATGTTCCGCGCATCTACTAGTCATTCAAGCGCTAGTTTCATCAATACCATTTGGCATTCTTGCTTATCAGTTTGATTGACCTCTATTTCTTGTAAAGTGGTTGTGGCAGGAACAAGGGAATGATTTCTGTGGATACTACGTTTGCGAGTCCATCCGCCACACGACCTGTGAGCGGGGCTACACTGACGAACAATATGAAGTACGTAAATAACAACATTCACAATTTTATTTTATTACCATCATTTGTGTTGAGTTTCATTCATTCATATATATAATGTATTGACCCCCTTCTTTAAATTAGATGTTTCGGAAGCGGGATGAACTCCTAGCTCCAGCTCGCATGCAAGCAATTCAAGAGGAATTGGCGGCATTCTTTCTTGACCACGTGATCGCTGAAGACGGAGAATACTATGTGGACCCTGAGTCCATATGATTATATTTGTAAGAGATAATTATTGTATATATGTAGCCGGTAGTGTCGGATAGATATACGAGAACTTGTTGTTCGACCAATCTCTTAGAGAAGGAGAGGTGGTCGATATCACTTCTCTCTGTATTCATATATGTTCATGACGATATTCTGTTTCCTTCGTTTGCTTACTAGCTAGCTAGCGTGTCTAGTCCTCTCTATACGTATGTATAGTACGTAGCGTCGACCAAGAATGGACATAAGAGAGGACACTTCTCTCTATTAATTATAGCTAGCTAACACAATATATGAAACACCTAAATTAACCCCCCAAAACCCCCAAACCCCCCCTTTCAAAAAAAAACAAAACCCCAACCACAGAAATGCTGACGCGTGGATGCCTATTGGTCCCGGTTGGTGCCACCAACCGGGACCAAAGGGTCTCCTGCCTGGGCTCCGCGCACAGGCCACGTGGACGCCCATCTGTTCCGGTTCTGGATTGAACCGGGACTAAAGGGACAGGGCATTAGTACCGACCCTTTAGTCCCGGTTCCAGAACTGGGACAAAAGGCCCTTATGAACCGGGACAACAGGCCCTTTTTCTACCAGTGATTGTGATTCTCCGGCTGAGGGGCAGGGTCATGGATCCCCTCGACAGCCTTTCGCCATTCCTGTTATGAGTAGATAAGATGCTGCCTGTCAAGAATGATTCAAGGACAAGAGTAAAATAGTGGAGCTGAACCTTACCCAGCTGGGAGGATTATACATGGAAAATCCGTCTCGATATTGGAGACGGGTGAACTCCTCCTTCTCCCCTTTATACATCTCGGCCAGTATTTTGGCCAGGGCGGCGGGGGTCTTCGGGCCCTTCCGACCATAGCGTGAGGCGTCGTCTTCCCCGTTATAATGCCACATGAGCAGCCCTCTGTATTGGAGTGGCTGGATCCCCCGCGTTATAGGGATCACCATTACCTTGATTATTGACAATCCGGACTGGGCAAGCGCCTTAATCTTGCCCAGTAGCAGGCTGACCTCCGCACTATCCTCTTCCTCGAGGCTCCGAGGATGCCAGCTATGGCGTTTCTTCAGCGGAGCATTTGAAAACTCGGGGAGGCCCATGCGGACAGGGTCGGGTAGAGCGATGTCGTTGATGTAGAACCATTCGGAAGGCCACTCTTGGGGAGATTTCTTTGGCGTGCCGGACAGGTATCCGGTCCCAGCGATGCGCCACACTTCGGCTCCTCCCACTTCAAAAATTGACCCACCTTGATTGCGAGGGACGAGGCAGAACAGTCTTCTCCACAAATCGAAATGGGGCTCGCAACCCAGGAATAGTTCGCATAAAGCGACATAACCCGCAATGTGCAGGACAAAGGCCGGGGTAAAATTTTGCAGCTGGAGGCCATAGTAATCCAGAAGCCCTCGGAGGAATGGGTGAATTGGAAATCCCACGCCCCTCAGCAAATAGGGGACGAAGCACACTCGTTCTCCCGTAGACGGATTGGGGAAATCCTCCGCCTGGGTTTTGCCGTTGAAGGAGGCCAATCCTGCTCAAACAGGGACCAGATCTGCACGAGGGAGAAATCCCTGCGTTTGCAGCTTCACCAATTGGTTGTTGGACACGGAGCACCTCTCCCACTCGCCTCTCTCTAGGTTGGAATGGGAAGAGGAGCTGGGAATGTTGGCCATGTTGGAATGGTTTTGTCTGGCAATATCTGAGGATTCTATCCGCGTGGTGCCGAAAGGATCTGAGATCCAATCTCTTTAAATAGACCCTCTTTCTTGCAAGGCTAGGGTGTTATTAGCAAAAAATACCCTGACCATCCACATTCGCCCGACACGTGGAGGATGAAGTCATAAATGCACAGAAGCCGAGTGGTGCGGCATTGAATTAAAAGCCGAACACATTACTTGGAAGACGTCGGAGGAGGAACCCGCCTTGCAATGCCGAAGACAGTCTGCGCGCCGAACACCTCGTCATTGAAGCCTGGTTCGGGGGCTACTGAGGGAGTCCTGGACTAAGGGGTCCTCGGGCGTCCGGCCTGTTAGCCATGGGCTGGACTGATGGGTTGTGAAGATACAAAGACCGAAGACTGCACCCGTGTCCGGATGGGACTCTCCTTGGCGTGGAAGGCAAGCTTGGCATCGAATATGTAGATTCCTTTCTTTGTAACCGACCTTATGTAACCCTAGATCCTCCTGGTGTCTTTATAAACCGAAGGACTTAGTCCGGATAGGGGAGATTCATGATCATAGCCATACAAGCTAGACCTCTAGGGTTTAGCAATTACGATCTCGAGGTAGATCAACTCTTGTAATACTCATATTCATCAATATCAATCAAGCATGACGTAGGGTATTACCTCCATAGAGAGGGCCCGAACCTGGTAAACATCATGTCCATTGTCTCCTGTTACCATCGACCTTAGACGCACAGTTCGGGACCCCCTACCCGAGATCCGCCGTTTTTGACACCGACAGTGCTTGTGTACTAGAATCAACGGGAAGTTAGGCACCTTCTATGATTTCATCCGACAATGAGGACGAGGATTAGTGTGTTGCGTGTCGCAATGTCGAAGTAGAGGTGTTCGGTATGAAGAGAATCTTAGTGTTTAGTGTTATCGATTTAGTCTCTAAGTGTCTATTTTGTGTTAGTGTTGTCTATGTAGTTTGCAAGCTCAATGTTTAGTGATTTGTTTCTATGTTAATGTAGTGTGTTTAGTTTGAAGAAGAAGTGGCATTTTCAACGTTTAATGTCTATATTTATAATATAACCAAATATCTACCTCTTCATGAATTACAATGCACTTTCCGGTGGAGTGGTTAGCTCGTGCACCCGCGTAGTTGAAGTCTCAAGCTCAAAACCCGTGAGTCATTTGATTATGGTAAATTTGAGGGGCCATTTTGCAAAAATGCATTGGCTATGTGGAAGCATCGGAGAGCTCCACGTATCTGGGACCGTATGTGTTACGTGTTGGTGTATACCAAAATGGAATTGGTGACTTCTTCATGTCCCGAAAAGTTATCACTTCATCTTATATAACCTCGGTGTTGCTACTTGACTTATTGCCTCTCCATTCCTGACATGTCCTCTTTTTATCGCGATTAATTCAACCCAATCATTGCGATTTCTTCGGGTTTTAGTGCTACCACCCAAATTTCTACACAACATGTCCTTCTGCTTCCTTTATTTAAACAAGGCAATCTTTCTTTCCACCCTTGAAGCGATAACTTACCACTCGTATCATGTCGTAAGTTCAAGTCTAGTGGTGTAAATCAAAATCGTATCCTCATTTTGAGTGGACGATCAATGAGCTGCCAAGATGAAGAGATTGATCTTATCTCGCATATACCCTAACTCGGCATGAGAGGCATCAGGACAAGACAATGCACAACATCAATGCTCCTGGGAGAATCAAGCAATATTCCTTTTACAATGCTCCAGCAACTTTGTGGCTAGTACTCATTTACCGACACGAATCCCCCTTCAAGTTCTATAGGAAGAGCTCCACTGGGATTGCACAAACCACCATCTTATACTAGTCGTGATGAAGGAACATATGGTGATTTGTTAGATCACTCCAATATCAAACTAGATGTAGATCCCCACCATTGCTGACGTGTATGATAACCTGTGAAAGTGAATAGATGCTCTTGTGCGACGTCCGGATAATTAAGCTACAGTAAACCTTTGCTAATGATGCCATGTCACCTCGGTTGCTGTTGATAAAATCACGTTAGTTCAAGACGATTCAAATTCAAATTTAAACTATAGGCAAACAAGAAAAGTTTTCAGACAATGAAACCAAAATGTTCAAGGTGGGTCAGATAAATCATGTGTAAATACGATGGAGAAACCAAACCTTGATAAAATGTTTAAGGGCTCCAAACTAATTAAAACAGTAGTGAAAACAATTAAACAAATACCTATTGGATTTTATAAAATATTAAAATTATTTTATTATGGGTTAAGAATTGATGTGACAGCAGTTTGTTTATAAATACTAATTTAGGTACTAGTGGTGATTTTTGTAAAAACTAAAAATTAAAAGAAACTAGAAAAAAAACAGAAAAAAAAATAAGAAAAAGAATCAAAACAAAAACAGAACTAACAAAAAAAGACAACCCTCCCCCACTGGACTTCGGCCCACCAGGCCGCCTGGCTGGCCCAAACCGGCGCACCCCCCCCCATCCCTCTTATCCTATCCCCACGGCATCGAAACCCTAACCCCCCACGACCCCCCACTTCACTCCTCCCCTCTCCCGACTGGATAGGGATCGGGCGGCCCCGATCCCGTCGCCGCGTCGTCGCAGCCGCCGCATCGCCACCGCTCTGGATCGCCGTCGCCGCGTCATCGCAGCCCGCCGCGCGCCACCGCTCTGGATCGCCGTCGCCTGCCGTCGCCGTTGCCTTCTCGTCCCTCCTCTCCCTCGCGCAAGCCCGCCTGAAGCCATGGCCTCGCCTCATCGTCGACCCGGACCTCCCTCGCCGGCCTGCTTCCTTTCCGCCGTCGTCCCCGTCGACCACCCCGACCCCCGCGGCCCCCGCCCTACAATCCGTGAGCCCCCCCCCCTCCTTTCCCCGCGGTCACCGCAGCTCATGCGCGCGCACGCCCGCGCTCTCGCGTGGCCTCGCCTTGCTGGTGCTCTCCGTCGCCTCTGCCCGCGCACGTCACCTTGCGCGCCCTAGACGCGTCGGGCTCGCGCCACGCACATGCCCCGCTGCCATGCTCCGCGGCCCGCGTGCCCCGTGCCCCTCTCGTTGCTGCCTCGCACCCCCCTCTGCTCCCCGCCCCGACGTCCGTGCTCGTCGCACCCCTGTGCGCATCCCCAGCCGTGTCCCATCACTGCTAGCCGACCGCCGCCCCCTGCCCCACGCCAGCACCCCTGCGACAACGGCGGCCGACCGCGCCTCCGCCACCCCGTTCCTCTGCCAGTGCAGCACCCTGCTGCTGCCGTGCGGCCCCCCTGGCTCTACTCCCCTCCCCCCCCCCCCCCCCCGTTAACAGCGCCCAACCCGCTATGCCCCTCTGGGCCACTGCCAAACGAGGCCCACGCCCAGAATCTTTAACAAAATGAAAAATAAATAATTAATAAATATAATAAATAAATAAATAATAGTAAAATTAATTAATTATCTTAATTAATTGTGTTTAGTTAACCTAATCGATTAACTTATCCTAATTAATCTGTTAGTTAATTAGGTTAAGTTAATGACATGTGGGTCCCCTGTCCAGTTTGACGAGTCAAACTGTTGACTAGGTTGACCCAGTCCATGACAGGTGGGTCCTGTTTGACCCTGTTGACCAGTCAACAGTTGACTGGTCAAATGCTGACTAGACCCCCTTGACCCCACCTGCCAGCCACACATAGATTCTGTTGGGTACAACTCTGGGTACCCGTAGCATTTTATTCTTTTAATTTCGAATTAAATTAAATCCAGAAATTAGAAAGTCATTTAAAACTTTGAAAAATAATATAAAGTAATCTATAACTTGGATGAAAATACTTTGTACATGAAAGTTGCTCAGAACGACGAGACGAATCCGGATATGCAGCCCATTCGTCCGCCACGCATCCCTAGCATAGCAAACACGTAACTTTCCCCTTTCGGTTCATTTGTCCGAAAACGCAAAACACCGGGGATACTTCCCCGGATGTTTTCCCCCTTCACCGGTATCACCTCATCTCGCGTTAGAACACGTCTAGCTCTACCTGATGTCCTGTTATGCACTTGCTTGCTATGTATTTATTGTTCCCCCCCCCCTCTTCTCTCCGGTAGACCCCGTGATGCCCCTGTGGTCGACTACGTCACCGACGACCCCTCCTTGCCATAGAAACCAGGCAACCCCCCCCCCGGATCACCAGATATCGCCTATTCTTCTCTATACTGCTTGCATTAGAGTAGTGTAGCATGTTACTGCTTTCAGTTAATCCCATACTGCTGCATAGCCTGTCCTTGCTACTACTGTTGTTACCTTTACCTGCTATCCTATTGCTTAGTATAGGATGCTAGTGTTCCATCAGTGGCCCTACACTCTTATCCGTCTACCATGCTATACTACTGGGCCGTGATCACTTCGGGAGGTGATCATGGCATATACTATATACTTTACACTGTTATATTACCTGTGATACTGTTCGGAGATGGGGGCTGAAGGGGCAGGTGGTTCCACCCAGTTAGTGGTGGGCCTGGGTTCCCGACGGCCCCCGACTGTTACTTTGTGGTGGAGCGACAAAGCAGGTTGAGACCACCTAGGAGAGAGGTGGGCCTATCCCTGGTCGGTGTTCGCGGACACTTAACATGCTTAACGAGATCTTGGTATTTGATCTGAGTCTGGCTACTGGCCTATACGCACTAACCAACTACGCGGGAACAGTTATGGGCCCTCGACGTTGTGGTATCAGTCGAAGCCTTCGTGACGTCAGCGACTGAGCGGCGTGCGCCGGATTGGACCGCGTAACGCAACTTCCTTTGTATTGGAGGTTGCTAGGTCTGCTCTCCGGCCGCGTACGCAACGTGCAGGTGTGCAAAGGGCGATGGGCCCAGACCCCTGCGCCATAGGATTTAGACCGGCGTGCTGACCTCTCTGTCGTGCCTAGGTAGGGCTGCGACGTGTTGATCTTCCGAGGCCGAGCATAACCCAGGAAAGTGTGTCCGGACAAAGGGGATCGAGCATGTTGGGAAATGTGGTGCACCCCTGCAGGGAAGTTAATCTATTCGAATAGCCGTGATCTTCGGTAACAGGACGACTTGGAGTTGTACCTTGACCTTATGACAACTAGAACCGGATACTTAATAAAACACACCCTTCCAAGTGCCAGATACAACCCGGTGATCGCTCTCCAACAGGGTGACGAGGGGAGGATCGCCGGGTAGGATTATGCTACACGTTGCTACTTGGTGAACTTACCATCTACTCTCTTCTACATGCTGCAAGATGGAGGTGGCCAGAAATGTAGTCTTCGAAAGGACTAGCTATCCCCCTCTTATTCCGGCATTCTGCAGTTTAGTCCATATATGATAGCCTTATTCCATTTGATACCAATGCATACATATGTAGTGTAGCTCCTTGCTTGCGAGTACTTTGGATGAGTACTCACGGTTGCTTTTCTCCCCCTTTCCCCCCTTTCTATACCCGATTGCTGTGACTAGGCGATGGAGCCCAGGAGCCAGACGCCACTGTCGATGACGACTACTACTACTCGGGAGGTGCCTACTACTACGTGCAGCCCGCTGACGACGACCGGGAGTAGTTTAGGAGGATTCCAGGCAGGAGTCATGCGCCTCTTTCGATCTGTATCCCAATTTGTGCTAGCCTTCTTAAGGCAAACTTGTTTAACTTATGTCTGTACTCAGATATTGTTGCTTCTGCTGACTCGTCTATGATTGAGCTCTTGTATTCGAGCCCTCGAGGCCCCTGGCTTGTAATATGATGCTTGTATGATTTACTTTTTTTGTAGAATTGTGTTGTGATATCTTCCCATGAGTCCCTGATCTTAATCATACACGTTTACGTGTATGGTTAGTGTACGATTGAATCGGGGCGTCAAATCTTGCTTCCCATGTTGCGCTCCCCGCTGACCCTGTCATGTGAGTTTTACATAAAGACCAATGTAAAACTGTCACACTAGCCCTACAGAAGCCAGGATTAGCGAGGATAGGGTAGCAGTCGTGTGGTCCAGGGGCAGTGGGACAGAGGCCACGCGGCTAGACACAGGCGGCCGGACGACGGCGAGCCATTAACCAGTCGACGGTCAATCTCAAACTCAACTCGGTTCGTTGCTCGTGTCTAGCTTAAGCCCCTCTTGCTTCCATGTACGCTGTAGTAACCGCCCGCCACCAAACTTGACGTGACAATTTACATCTTTTCATATTTCTACTTATCCTTTTTTCCCTTTTCTCTTTTTTTTTCTTCTTCCTGGTTTGATATTTTTTTTCAAATTCATGAAATTTTTCTTGAAAATCAATCAAGTTTTTCTTTCAAATTCGATGAGCTTTTTTCCAATTGATGAACTTTTTTAAAAAATATCTAACTTTTTTCTAATTTGTGAACTTCATTTCAAAATTGACGAACTTTTTTAAAATTGTTTTTATGATTTTTTTTCCAAAATTTATGTGTTCTAAAAGTCAACTGATCAACTAGTGAGCCGGTCAACTGGTCCACCAATCAACCAGTGAGAGATCTGAAGCAATCGGAAAGCTCGATCCGCTCGCGTTTTGCTCCGCTGCAGCAGCATTGTTGGGCCATAGTCCACGAATGAAGGTATTGAGCGCCAGGGAAACTTTTCGACGCCTGAAGCTCCCCTCCACCTTAGCGCTAATCGGACCACCTAGCGAAGCAAGACGCACATGGGACGGCCCAACAGCGAGAGATCGCCCAGTCGCCTGTTTCGTTTAATGTGGTTTTTGGATTTTTGGAGAGCTTCACCGGTCAACCATTATCGGTCCAAAAATCCAAAAAAATTAGAAGATAAACCAAATTTTAACGAAAATTCTAAAAGTTCATGAATTCGTAAAAAAAATCATGAATTGGCAAAAAGTTCATGAACTCGAGAAATCTTCACGAATTGAAAAAAAATCATAAATTTGAAAATTTTGCAACTCCGAGAAATATACACGAATTCAAAAAAAGTACATGAATTTCACAAGAATTAACAGAATTGGAAAATAGTTCACGAACTCGAGAGATTTTCACAAACTTGAGAAATGTTCATAAATTTGGAAAAGGTTTGTGGAAAAAAATCTGTTGATTTGTAAAAATTACAAAATTGG
>NC_053028.1:641147027-641170923 GCF_003073215.2 Triticum urartu | reverse complement strand
TCTGGTATACTTGAGATTTGTGCGCGACATCGAAAATCTCTTTTATGCAGTTCGTTGGTGAGATAACCTCGACGCCACCCAGTACTGGGGCGGGAGTTCGGGAGTATCGCCATAACTTGTATAACGGATGCTTTTCGAAGGTTGAGATAGATGGTTTCCGAAGGTTTCTTGGTTATGTGTTGAAGGATGGATACAGCTGGATGTAGGATTTGCTAGCTTGGGTGAGATATTATGCTTCCCCTGTATCCCCAACACCCGATTGCATAACCGGGAAAATTTCGGGAATTTCATAGGTGGGAATTCAAGTAGCCTTAGGATATCTTTCCGACAGATGTATGATATGAAATTGGGGTTCGACGTCTAGTGGTTCGCCTATTCACGGTCGATTTTACAGTGGTCTCGTTGTGTCTTAAAGAGTCCTTGGCTATGCTGACTCGGGGACGCTTCGTATGTCATGTGCACTGCCTTGGACATGATGGTGCTGTACGATCGAGCCCGTGTAGGTCCCACCACGAAAACTTCGGACGAAATTTCTATCATGTATTTGTTCCGGCTTATTCCGCAAGCCAACCCTTGGTTTTATTTCGAGTTGTGGCATTCGTTTTGCTTCGACGTCATATGATGATTCCATCCCTCGTTGTTGTACCCCTTCTACCTGATTCTTCGTGGCTTCGCAATTTAGGAATATGTGACCACTTCAAGAGAAATGCATTCGTTCATTTTGTTCGGATGTGAAGACTATATGTTGCAATTTTCATTCCGTTGGATTCAGCTTCAATATTTATCTGTCATGTGCTAATGGTGGTCAACCTCTTCAGGATGGCTCCTCCAACGCGCACGACTCCGAATCCTGATCCGCCACCACCTCCACCTCCTCCAGAGGCATGGCAAGCTGTGATGGCCGCAACCAATGCAAACACTCAGCTGATCATGCAAATTCTCCAAGAGCGCAATCAAGGCAGTCAAGGGAATCAAGGCAGCAATCAGAGTCACTTTGCTACACTCAACCAGTTCCTTGCTAACGGGCCAAAGACTTTCAGCAATTGTGTTGAGGCAACCGATGCTGACGATTGGCTTGTGGATCTGTGTAAGCATTTCGAGTGCAGTAACGTCAGGCCTGAGGACTTTGTGAAATTCGCTTCCTTCCAGCTCAAAGATCAGGCTGCAGAGTGGTTCCAGCAGTACAAGGATTCCAGAGGTGGACGTGTTATCACTTGGGATGATTTCCGTCAAGATTTCCGCGCTCATCACATTCCTCAAAGTGTGGTTGAGAGCAAGCGTGAGGAATTCCGCAATCTGAAGCAAGGCTCTTTGTCTGTCTATGACTACAACAAGTTGTTCCAGAAGCTCGCCCGTTTTGCCAAGCAGCATGTTCCTGATGAGAAGAGCATGATCTATCAGTTCAGGGGTGGTCTTCGTGAAGAAATTCAGCTCGCTCTTGTCCTCTTTGAGCCGTTGAGATACGATGAGTTCTACAACATGGCACTGAAGCAAGAGGCTGCTCAGTTGAGGTGTGATGCTTCCAGGAAGCGAGTCAGAGATGTTACTCCTTCTTCCTCTACTCAAGTGGCCAAGCAGCAGAAGTATTGGCTTCCTCCTCCTCTGTTCCGTCAGCCGTATCAGCAGAAGAGCAAAGGTGGTAGTGGTTCTTCCCACCCACCCAACCCAGGCTTTTAGAACAAGACTTCGTCTCAAGCTCCAAGATCGAGTGCTCCGTATCACCGTCCGCTTTCAGAGGTCACGTGCAACAAGTGCCAACAGAAGGGTCACTATGCCAACAAGTGTTTCAACCAGAGGCGTCTTCCTCCTCCTCCTCCTGTGAGATCGGCAAGTACAGTTGTGGTCAAGCATAACCCTAAGCACGCCAAGGTCAATTTGATGAATGCAGCTCAGGCAGAGGACTCGTCAGATGTGATCATGGGTAACCTTCCTGTTAATGATATTCCTGCAAAAGTTCTTTTTGACACTGGTGCATCGCATTGCTTCATCTCGAGACCGTTTACAAATAGGCATGAATTGGTTTCACAAGTTTTGCCTAGTCCTTTAGCAGTTGTCTCTCCCGGCAAACGCATGCAGGCTAACTCCATCGTTTCGGATGTTTCTATCACTTAGGGTGACGACAAGTTTCTGTCTTCTCCAACGGTTCTCGGTGACTCGGATATTGATCTTATTCTCGGGATGAATTGGCTTTCTAAGCACAAGGCACATCTTGATTGTGCAGCCAGGTAGATCCAATTGACTCATTCATCTGAGGAGGTAATTATCTTTGCCGCTCGGGATAATACCATCCGTCTGTTTTCTCTCAATGAGAAGGGTGAATTGGATGCCATCTCTCAAATTCCTGTCGTTTGCGAATATCAAGACATTTTTCCAGAAGAACTCCCAGGGATGCCTCCAAACCGGCCGGTTGAATTTGTTATTGAACTTGAGCCCGGTACGGAACCTGTGTGCAAACGCCCTTACAAGCTCGGACCTGAAGAGTTGAAGGAGCTGAAGAAGCAACTTGATGAGCAAGAAAGATTGGGTCTCATTCGGCCTAGTACTTCTCCGTGGGGTTGTGGTGTTCTTTTTGTGAAGAAGAAGGATGGATCGAGTCGACTTTGTGTTGATTACCGTCCAGTGAATAAGAAGACCATCAAGAACAAATACCCACTTCCCAACATCAATGAGCTGTTCGAACAACTCAAAGGTGCCCAAGTATTCTCCAAGCTTGATCTCCGTATGGGTTATCACCAGATTCGCATTCGTGAAGAAGATATTCCCAAGACAGCATTCAGAACAAGCTTTGGTTCATATGAATACACTGTCATGTCTTTTGGCCTCGCCAACGCTCCTCCGACGTTCTCTCGCATGATGAACTTCATCTTCAATGCCTACACCAATGACTTCGTTTTGGTCTATCTCGATGACATTCTGGTTTTCTCCAAGAACAAGGAAGATCATGCCAAGCACTTGCGTCTGGTTCTTGACAAGCTCAGGGAACATCAGTTCTATGCCAAGTTCTCCAAGTGTGAATTTTGGCTCGATGAGGTTCTTTATCTTGGTCATATCATCTCTGCCAAGGGCATTTCCGTGAATCCTGAGAAGGTGTCTGCAATTGTGAATTGGGAACCTCCTCAGAACGTGAAGCAACTCCGCAGTTTCCTCGGTCTCGCAAGCTATTGCAGAAGATTCGTTGAAAACTTTTCTAAGATCGCCAAGCCTCTCTCAAATCTTCTTCAGAAGCACGTCAAGTACGTTTGGTCTCCGGAGTGTGATATTGCTTTCAACACTTTGAAAGAGAAGTTGATCACTGCTCCAGTTTTGACTCCACCTGATGAATCCAAGCCGTACGAGGTCTTTTGTGATGCCTCTCTCCAAGGTCTTGGCACAATATTGATGCAAGAGAAGAAAGTTGTTGCTTATACATCTCGCCAGTTGAAGCCTAATGAGAAGAACTACCCCACTCATGATCTCGAGTTGGCGGCAGTTGTGCATGCTCTTTTGACTTGGAGACATCTTCTATTGGGAAGAAAAGTGGACATTTTCACTGATCACAAGAGTCTCAAGTACATCTTCACTCAGCCTAATCTCAACCTAAGGCAAACTTGATGCTTCGAAATGATTCAAGAGTATAATCCGAGTATTGAGTATACTCCAGGCAAGGCCAATGTGATTGCTGACGCTTTGAGCAGAAAGGCCTATTGCAACAGTCTAATTCTCAAGCCTTATCAACCCGAGCTTTGTGAAGCTTTCCGCAAACTGAATCTGCAAGTTGTTCCTCAAGGTTTCCTCGCCAACCTTCAAGTCTCTCCTACCCTAGAAGACCAGATTCGCCAAGCCCAGCTTCTTGACGCTATGGTGAAAAAGGTGAAGATTGGGATTGCCAAGAGTCAGTCCAAGTACAAGTGCTACCGCCTTGATGACAAGGACACTCTCTTCTTCGAGGATCGTATTGTTGTGCCCAAAGGTGAACTTCGTAAAGTGATCATGAATGAGGCTCACAACTCTCTCCTCTCCATCCACCCTGGTAGTACGAAGATGTATCAGGACCTCAAGCAAGCTTATTGGTGGACTCGAATGAAGCCGAGATCGCTCAATTCGTGAATGAATGTGATGTCTGCAGAAGAGTGAAGGCAGAACACCAAAGGCCAGCTGGTCTCCTCCAACCTCTTGCCATTCCAGAATGGAAGTTTGACCACATTGAAATGGACTTCGTGACTGGGTTTCCAAAGTCCAAGCGTGGCAATGATGCTATATTTGTTGTCATCGATAAACTCACCAAAGTGGCTCATTTTCTGCCTATCAAAGAGTCGATCACTGCAGCTCAATTGGCGGAACTCTATACCTCTCGTATTGTCTCTCTGCACGGTATTCCTCAAGTGATCTCTTCAGACCGTGGCAGCATCTTTACCTCCAAGTTTTGGGATTCTTTTCAGAAGGCCATGGGCACCAACATTCGCTTCAGCACTGCTTTCCATCCTCAAACGAGCGGTCAAGTCGAGCGTGTCAACCAGATTCTTGAAGATATGCTCAGGGCATGTGTGATCTCCTTCGGCATGAAGTGGGAGGATTGTCTTCCTTATGCTGAATTCTCATACAACAACAGTTTTCAAGCAAGTTCGGGCAAGGCCCCTTTTGAAATTCTGTATGGCAGGAAGTGTCGTACCCCTCTCAACTGGTCTGAAACCGGTGAACGTCAGCTGCTGGGTAATGACCTGATCACAGAGGCAGAAGAAATGTGCAAGGTCATTCGTGATAACCTCAAAGCAGCCCAATCCCGCCAGAAGAGTTACTATGATAGTAAGCACCGTGATTTGGCTTTCGAGATCGGAGATCATGTTTACCTCCGTGTCTCTCCTATGAAAGGTACTCGTCGCTTTGGTATCAAAGGGAAGCTTGCCCCCAGATATGTCGGGCCTTTCAAGATTGCTAGCAAGAGAGGCGACCTCGCCTATCAGCTCGAGCTTCCTTCAAACTTTGCCAATGTTCATGATGTGTTCCATGTCTCCCAACTCCGAAAGTGCTTCAAAACGCCTGAACGCACAGTCAACTTCGAGGACATTGAGCTCCAAGAAGATCTCTCTTATCGTGAGCACCCAGTTGCTATTCTTGAAGAGACTGAACGCAAGACTCGCAACAAGTCAATCAAAATTTTCAAAGTCAAGTGGTCTCACCATTCCGACCGTGAAGCTACCTGGGAATGCGAGGATCACCTCCGTTCTGAGTAACCGGAGTTCTTTCAGTCCTAGATCTTGAGACGAGATCTTTTCGTAGTGGTGGAGTGTTGTAACGCCCCAGATACGACTTTCCCTATTTGTACTCCAACTCTTGCCATTTCCGGCGCTAAGTTATATTTATTTCTCGGGTTCGGGTCTTTGTCTCCGTGTGTTGTTTTTCTCTTTCGTGCATCTCTTATCATGTCATCACGTGCATTGCATTTGCATACATGTTCATCTCATGCATTCGAGCATTTTCCCCGTTGTCCGTTTTGCATTCCGACGCTTCGTTCCCCTCCGGTGGCCATTTCTAGCTTTCTTTCGTGTGTGGGGATTAAACATTTCCGGATTGGACCGAGACTTGTCATGCGGCCTTGGTTTACTACCGGTAGACCGCCTGTCAAGTTTCGGGTCATTTGGATTTCGTTTGATACTCCAACGGTTAACCGAGGGACCGAAAAGGCCTCGTGTGTGTTGCAGCCCAACACCCCTCAAATTTGGCCCAAAACCCACAAAACTCTGCTCCATGTCCTAGAGCGTTCGATCACGATCGCGTGGGCGAAAACCGCACCTCATTTGGACTCTCCTAGCTCCCTCTATGCCTATATATACGCCCCCATTTCAGATCTCGTCTTCCTCCCCGTCCTCCTCGTTTTTAAAAAAAAAACAGATCAAACCCCCCGCCGACGGACGTGTCCGGATCGGACCGGACACCGTCCACCCCGCCGCCGCCAGCCAACCGCGAGCCGCTATGCGTCCCCGCGGGACCAGATCGCCGCCGCCGTCCCGGCCCGGGAGGCCCAGGAGGGGCCCCCGCGAGCCCGCCTCTCCGCGCCGCCTCCTCCTCTCGGGCGCCGCCGCCTCCCCGCCCTCCGGCGACCGGCGCCGTCGCCGCCACCGACCGGCCGCCGCTGCTCTGGGCCCCGCCGCCGAGTGTCCCGCCACCGCTCGCCGCCTCTCCGCCGGCCTCCTCGCCGCCACGCGCCGCCACCACCGCACCGGCGCCGCGCCTCCCCGCCGCTCCGGCCGCCCCACCGGCTCCAGCGAGCCGTTTCCGGCGAGCCCAAGCTCGGGTGCTACAGTGACCCCGGCGTGAACAGTAAACCCTAGATCTGGATCTGGATCTGACGGTTGACTTTCTCCTTCTCCCCCTTAATTTTTTGTGCTAACTTTGACTGCCCGTAACTTTGCATCCGTAGCTCCGATTTGGGCATATAATATATCAAAATCTTCGTCTCGACATGTAAATCATTTCACTCCATTGCATCATTTGCATTTGAGGTCATCTTGTTGCCCAAAATGCTGTTAGAAGGAGGCTTCGTGAGTTAAATTGCAGATCCGTTAGTCCATCATGCACTTTTGTCATTTTTGCCATGTTTAATTCGTGCATGATATGCCTGTGCCCCTTTGGGATGAATTGTTAAGCATTTTTTCTTATTTCCATAGGTGCCACACATGCATTTTTAGGATGTGTGTGTTGTCTTGTGCAAGCTTGCGAAGAGAGGTACCTGAGTTTGCTGATTTCAGGAACTTTGTGATTTTCACTAAGTCTGGGATATTTTAGTTCGTGATGCTATATGTCCAGCTTGTTTCCTAGTGATCCGTACCTCTTTTGAGGATGATCAGTAAGGGAGTTTTGATATTTATGTTATTCTCTATCCATCCATGTATTTTTTTGCATATATGGAGTGCTCTAGATTGACTCAATCGAGCTCAACTTTTGCTTCGTTGTTAATCTGGGCAGATCGTCAACTTGTTTGCGATTTTGCCGATGCTACCGTTAGTGTTCCATGCATGCTATGCCTTTGTTCTTGCCATGTGTAGCTAGCATATTGTGTCTTCTTTCTGGATATATGCTTTCCTTGCCATGACTTGCATCATGGTGAGTGCATCGAGCTCGTTTACATGCCTTCGTGAGTTATAATTTCTGCATGTCTCAGTTTTCACCAAGTCTGAAAACTGATTGTGTTCGAGCTATGTTCGTGAGCTCGGTAGAGTATTTTGTGAACCCTTTTGGCCCCAGGTCACTTTGGGTGTTTTGTTAAGCTTGTTGAGTAGCTCCATGCCATGTTCTTACTTGTCATGTTCAGGTCATCTATCATGTTGTTTTGCTGCTCCGAAGAGGGCTTCGTGATCTGAAATTTCAGGCTAGTGTTAATTTCACTAAGTCTGGAATCTGTTTTGCATATTCATTTTTTCCATGCTTGTTTGAACCTCTTAATGGGTGAATTTGCCTATGGCTCAGTGCTAGTGTTTTGTTAACCATATTGTTTACATCACTGCCATGTATTTTGTTTTCATGTTTGGTGGCTGTAGCATGTTCATTTCGTTGTATTTAGATGCCTACTTGCTGTAAATCGCAGACCGGTGTCATATCTTAAAATGCTCGCCATTTCCAAACCGTAACTCCGATTCCAATGATCTTTATATCGTTTTCAAGCGATTTCATCCCCTCTATCCAGTGGCACACTTGGTTTTCCAAGTTGAGGCAAGGTTAATGCATTTCCTGTCATATCTTGCATTTTGCATCCCGCATCGCATCCCGCATAGCATATCATCATTTCATCATATTGCTTGGTCTTGCACGTGGTTGATTGTATCCTTGTTGCTTGTTTGTCTTGTTGGGTAGAGCCGGGAGACAAGTTCGCTACCGAGGAGCCCGTTGAGTTTGCTTGTGAGGATCCAGTCAACTCTGACAACTGTGCAGGCAAGATGATCATACCCTCGAAATCACTACTATCTTTGCTATGCTAGTTTGCTCGCTCTTGCTATGCCAATGCTACGATGCCTACCATTTGCTTGTCAGCCTCCCAATTGCATGATTGAACCTTTAACCCACCTTGTCCTAGCAAACCGTTGATTGGCTATGTTACCGCTTTGCTCAGCCCCTCTTATAGCGTTGGTAGTTGCAGGTGAAGATTGGAGCCGTTCCTATTGGAACATCTTTTATTTGCTTGTTGGGATATCACTATATTGCTATGTTATCTTAATGCATCTATATACTTGGTAAAGGGTGGAAGGCTCGGCCTCTCGCCTAGTGTTTTGTTCCACTCTTGCCGCCCTAGTTTCCGTCATATCGGTGTTATGTTTCCGGATTTTGCGTTCCTTACGCGGTTGGGTTATAATGGGAACCCCTTGATATTTCTCCTTGATTAAAGCTTTTCCAGCAATGCCCAACCTTGGTTTTACCATTTGCCACCTAGCCTTTTCTTTCCCTTGGGTTCTGCAGACTCAAGGGTCATCTTATTTTAACACCCCCCCCCCACCGGGCCAGTGCTCCTCTGAGTGTTGGTCCACCTGTCAGCTACCGGTGGCCACCAGGGGCAACTCTGGGCTGGCCTACCCGTACCTAGGACAATCTGAGTGTGCCCTGAGAAAGAGATATGTGCAGCTCCTATCGGGATTTGTCGGCACATTCGGGCGGTGTTGCTGGTCTTGTTTTAACCTGTCGAAGTGTCTTGAGTTACCGAGATACCGAGTCTGATCGGAACGTCTTGGGAGGAGGTCTTTTCCTTCGTTGACCGTGAGAGCTTGTCATGGGCTAAGTTGGGACTCCCCTGCAGGGATTGAACTTTCGAAAGCCGTGCCCGCAGTTATGGGCAAATGGGAATTTGTTAATATCCGGTTGTAGATAACTTGAACCCTAATTAATTAAAATGAATCAACCGAGTGTGTTGCCGTGATGGCCTCTTCTTGGCGGAGTCCGGGAAGTGGACACGGTGTTGGAGTAATGCTTGCGCAGGTTGTTCCTTTAGCTTCTCGCTCGTGCTTCGCCTTCTCTTCTCGCTCTCCTTTGCGAATAACTTAGTCACCATATATGCTAGTCGCTTGCTGCAGCTCCACATATACTTGCCTTATCCTGTCCTATAAGCTTAAATAGTCTTGATCGCGAGGGTGTGAGATTGCTAAGTCCCTGTGGCTCACAGATACTATAACTCCAGATGCAGGTCCAGGTGTTTCTGCTCCGGTTGACGATTACGAGCTCAAGTGGGAGTTCGACGAGGACTCTCAGCGATACTACGTGTCTTTTCCGGATGATCAGTAGTGGTGCCTAGTTGGGGTTATCGATTCAGGGCCTTGTCGCATGTTGGGTTCTTTTCCATTTTGGCGCCGTAGTCGGGCCATGAGTGTTTGTTTGATGAATGATATTTATGTATTCTGATGTGACGTGGCGAGTGTAAGCCGACTATGTTATCTCCCCCTTTGATTATGTATTACATGGGATGTTGTAATTATTGCCTGACTTGCGACATTGCTTTCAATGCGGTTATGTCTCTAAGTCGTGCCTCGACACGTGGGAGCTATAGCCGCATCGAGGGCGTTATAAGTTGGTAATCAGAGCCTTCCCCGACCTTAGGAGCCCCATTGCTTGATCGTTTTTAGCAGCCGAGTTGTGTCTAGAAAAATGTTTTGAGTCCTTAGGAATTATATATCGGAGAGTTAGGAATTCTTTTTACTTCCCAGTCTCCTCATCGCTCTGGTAAGGCATCCTGACGTAGAGTTTTGACTCTTCTCTTCTCAAATTTCACTAAATTTTTTTTTTTAGGATCACGCGAGTATTTTGGATTTGTTCCGATGGTTTTGTGACGAGAACATTGTTCTTGGTGCCTCCTGTCTTTAGGGGTTGTGGCAGTGTCCCGGGGAGTTGAGCTCCGAGGTGTTGTCGTCACAATTTTATCGTTGCAATTCTGGTATACTTGAGATTTGTGCGCGACATCGAAAATCTCTTTTATGCAGTTCGTTGGTGAGATAACCTCGACGCCACCCAGTACTGGAGTTCCGGGCCGCCTGCTCAGCAGCCAGCCCGAAACTCGGGGACTACACCCAGTGGGTGCGCTGGCGCGCCCCCACAGAGAGGAACAAGGAAACAAGGACCAAAGGAAAAAACATACCCGGACGGCTGCCCGCGATGCCAGGTACGCCTTGGTGCAATTCTGGAGAGCATCACCCTCAGCATGAAGCTTCGCCTGGACGTCCAGAAGCGCCTGGTTCAGTGGCCCTGTGCCGCCTCCTTGCACCCACCCAATGGGCGCGGCGCTTGTCGCTTCGGCGTCTGGGATCGCCGAGCTGGCGGTGCCGGCCTCCAGGGGGCGGGGTGCCGAAGTCGCCTTCTCCAGACGGCGGCGCGTCGGCGAGCCGACTTGGAGGAGTAACCTCACCACGGCCTCGTCTTCGGTCGGCGGCACCAGAGGGTCCGCTGGCTGCTTGTCTTGCGCACTCTCAGACGGCGGCGGAGGCGGCGGCGGAACGATCACGTCCGGCGTAGAGGGGTCGCCACCTTCCCTCTCCATGACGGGGTTCTCGCCGCCGGCTTCCCCAGTCTGCCCCGTGAACTCCGGAGGCGGCGACGCAGAGTTTAGCGGGGTGATGAACACCGCCGACTGGCGGCGTGCAGCCTCCTCAGCCTGCCGCTTCATCGCGGCGGCGGCTTCGGCCTCCGCTAGTTTTTTCTTGGCGGAGGCCTCCGCCCTATCGGCCTCCGCCTTCTCCAGGCAAACAACCTCTTCTTCGTTGCGCTTCTCCTGCGCATTCCGCTCTGTCGCCTCCCGGAGGTCAGCAGCGGGGTCAATCCGCCGAGTGGTGGCAGACGTCTCCGCTGACCACATGACGGAGGTGGCGGTGACCCTCTCAAGAGTGAGGTGAGCCCTGAAGCAAGGGAAGCAAGCAAAAGACTCAGGCAAAGCCACAAAGAAAGAATAAAGCATTGAGACAGAATACTCACGCGGAGACCAATGGCGGCTTCTTCACTTCCTTATGGAAGCGGATGGCCTTCGCAGCCGCCTCGTCTCGCCGAGTCACCGCAGCCGAACCCTTGGGTTTCTTCGGCCGACTGCCGAACAAGGTCGGCACGGCCCTGCGCTTCTTCCCGCCGCCTGGAGCACCCGGCACGGCAGAAGAGCCCGTGCCAGGTTGGTTGGCTCCTGGCCGATGGCGGGGGGCGACTTCTCCCTCGGCGTCGTCGTCAAGCCAGTCGGCGAAAGTGGCTGAAGGCCTGAAGTCGCCTGCTGCTACTCCTCCCTCGGCGTCATCCTCCAGAGCCGCCGCCCCCAGATCGGGGTCGTCGACGTCGCTCTCCGCCCGGTCGGCGAGGAACTCGTGGGCCGGCCCCGAGGTGCCAGCTGGCGGGTGGAGGAGGGGATTCTGACCAAAGCCGACTGGCCAAAACAAACTCGGCGAGAAAGAAGACAATCCAAAGAAAGAAAGGAAAGGCAACTCACCACGGGCGGGGGGTTGGCGCGGGAGTATGGCTCCTTGCCGAACCACCAATCCTCCAGGAGCTTGCTGTCCGAGAGGTAGTTCACCATGAAGGCCACCTCCTCGTGAGGCATGTCCTTGGTGCACATCCGACTCGGGTCGCGGTGCCCGCTCATTTGGCATATCATATGGGGGCGGCCTTGGAGCGGGAGAACTCGGCGCGCCACGAAGGCGGCCAGCAGGTCTGGACCAGTCAAGCCCTCCGACTGCGTCAGCACTCGGAGTCGCGCGATGGCGCCGGCTCCCGCAGGCGTCAGCGACTTGGCCCGGTACGACCAGTTGGGCAGTCTACCAACCGGCGGGCCGGCTTCGAAAGCCGGCAGGTTGACCTAGTCGCCCCTCGCGGAGACGCTCCTAACGTAGAAGTACGATCTCTGCCACATCTTCACCGACTTTATCAGCGAGATGGAGGGGAAGGGGTTGTCGGCCCCCGACCTTCGCATGGCGATGAAAGCGTCGCATTGAGCCGGCACGCCTGCAGCCTGGGTGCCGAGCTTGGAGAAGAAGAACTCCCCCCAGAGCTCGAGGGTGGGGAGGACTCCGAGGAAGCCTTCGCACAAGGCCACGAAGGCGGACAGCAGCACCACCGTGTTGGGCGTGAGGTGGAGCAGCTGGAGGCCGTAGAACTCCAGGAAGGAGCGGAAGAAGCTGCTCGCCGGCAGCCCCAACCCGCGCAGGCAGTGCGAGTGGAAGATGACCCGCTCGCCCTCCTGCGGCACGGGGGAAATCTCCCCCCTCGGCGCAAGACGCACCCGCACATGATCCTCGCCGGGGAGCCGATGAGTCCTGCGGAGGAACCCGATGTGGTCGTCGTGAACTTCGGAGCCGTCCCAGGTGCCGGAGCGCATCGGGAGAGGCGCGGCGGCAGAGGAAGAGCTCATCGCGAGCTAATCGCCACGGCGTTCGTCGAAGCTTGGGCGCGCGGCGGCGCGAAGAAGAAGAAGGAGGAGAGCGAGGAGCAGTGAGAAGGAGGAGAGCGAGTAGCCGTGAGAAGGAGGAGAGCGAGGAGTGGTAGGAAGGAGGGGCGCGCATGCCCCCTCTTTCCCCTACTTATAGCCTCGTGGGCTGCGAAGCCGAGGGGGCGGTCGTGGGATTTACTGCGCCCACGGCCCCACGACCCCCACGTTCCACGACAAAGTTACTGCGCGCAGTAACTCCACGGGAATCCCAACCGTCCGCCGGGGCCGCGGCGGATCCGCTCGGGCGCCGAGGCGCGTAGTGGCGGGCCCCGCCTATGGGCCTGTCCCGTCGCACGCGTAGGCTGGCAGAATGGCCCAACCACGTGTCACCGCATGACAGGCCTAAAACAGGCGGCGGCCCGGAGGCTTAGCAAGCACGCTACATGGATCCCGCCACGACGTTCGAAATATTGTGCGAGTCAGAGTTGGGCGAGTCCGACTCCTTCTAGCCGGCCCGGCGGAAGTCAACCAAGAGCCACGTGTTGAGCACCTCGAGAGAGAAACTGCTGAGGTTTCTCGACCGATCGTCCGCGGCGCCTCATCAGCTTCGGGGACTACTGTTGGAGTAATGGGCCACGGGTAGGCCGACCCGAGGCCCAGAACCTTTCAAGACATCGGGGCAGGCTGCGCCCCTCAAGACCCCAGGACGAAGAGCCGCCTTCAAGAAGTCGACGACAAGATGGCCGACTGACCACTCACGGCCGAGTCCTAGGGACGACTTCAGGGAAAGCCGACTCCTGACTGGTGACTTCCAGAGAAGCCGGCTTTGGGGAATCAGCCTGCGACTCCAACAAACCCCATGACCTCATCAAGTGGGACGGGGCAGGGGAGTGGCTACAGTGAAGCCCACTCCCGCCCCTTACCAATGGCAGGCATGGCCACAGCACGCCGTACCCCGGAAGATCTCCGTGCGGCGTGGCCCTGTTGCCATGCCGGCCCTGACATCAGCACCGCAGGACCGAATCCTGCACCCACGACGGCTTGTCTGTACGGCCTAGAGGCTGCGGGTCCCACCAGTCAGTGAGACCCCAGGAGACGGCAAGAGGACCACCAGTCGGACCCGTCGGGAGTCGGCCCCGGGAAGTCGGCCGAGCCCTCCCCCGGGGCCCATGCGCCATTAATCAAGATGTGATGGAGAGTGGCAATAGTGATCGCCCGCCAGGCGGCGGGGCTGTTGCCACGACCCCATGATCAAGTCCGCGTCATCAGAAGCACGGCTACAGTAATCAGCAGCCGGCAAGACCCGCCCGCGGCGGACGCGGCCTATCGACTCCGTACCAGGCCAGTCGGCGGGCCCCAGCGGTCGGCAGGAAAGACGGAGGCCAGAGGCGCTGACGGCTGGGCCCGCGTCCAGCCGGATTACCATTGTACCCCTGGGGGGTAGGCCTATATAAACCCCCCAAGGCACCCATGCAAGGGGTTGGAACCCATTAGCTCTAGGCCAGATCATATAAGAGGGAGAGAGCTAGCCTTGCCCTCTCCTACCTCCAGGAAACAACTCAAGGAGCAACCGTGTAAACACTTTGCCATAGTGATCATGCGGAGACCCCGCAGAGCAGCAGTAGGGGTATTATCTCCCCGGAGAGCCCTAAAGCTGGGTAAGATTCGCCGGCGTGCATGTCTTCGCCTCATCCCGTTTCCAGGCACCGGTGACGTTCTACTCGCCCCCACCATGATAAGCCATCCTTTGGCATATGTCGCACGTAACCCCCGACAAATTTACTCTTTGTGGCACCTAATAACGGCGACATACGAGCTACTCGTGGTGCCGCTGGACAACGTTGCTGTCGAGACAGAGGAACTTGACGCCGAAGCTGACCTTGGGGAGGAAGTTGGAGGTGGATTTGCGACGGACTTACATCTCGTCTAGGGTGAAGACGTGAAGGCTTGCACACTTGTCATCGCTGCCGTGAGTAGCGTCCATGAAACATCCTCCAAGGAGAGAAGCCGCATCTTCTTCACCACACGCCGCCGCCACACCGGCCCGGCCTAGGATGCACCTGTTGGAATTTTGCTAGTAGGCCTTTGGCTCAAAGTCTAACTAAAATTCTAAAATTCTCTTGATCTATTCATGCACACATGTGAGTGAAGTGAGTGAGACTAAAGTTTAGTCTCATCACGAAAGTTGAGTGAGACTTGCACCTCTTTATAAGATGAGCTGTTCTACCACTTGTATAAGCATGAGAAGAGGAGACCTACACGAGCGCTCCTCCTCCTCGTCATGCCGCGCCGCGGGTCACAAGGACAGAGCTATGCATGTAGTCTATATTTTTGCTGCTTGGGAAAAATTAACGAGTTATTAATTAATTAACGGATGCGTTAATTACTGAACCGTTTCCGATTCTTTTGGATCGTAACTCAAACATGAGGTTTACTCCCACGACCTACTCGGCCTGCAATATATAGTCAGACAGACGTCTACCCTAGCTGCCGCCGTATTGTAAGGTTTCGCACCACCGTTCCAGATCATTGCGCCGCCAAGCAAGTCATCTCCATCCCTCCTTTCGGCGTGCACCCCGAGAAGGGACAGCAGGCCTCGGGAACCCCTCCTCTCGTGATCCTGTACGGGTGAGGGGCGATCAGATTTTTAGGGAGCGCACTCGCGCGACTGCTGGCAGTGACGACTTCGCCAACGACGACTTCTTCCCCAACCTCGGCAATCTTTGCAAATTGAGGCTAAATTCTCTTGATCTATTCATGCAAATTGGCAATCTTTGCAAATTGAGGCTAAATTCTCTTGATCTATTCATGCAAATTGGCAATCTTTACCAGGCCACCGCACCTTCCGTCGCCCCTCCCCCTATCGACGGTGTGGTCCGTCCACCTACCCCTGAAAAATCGGATCTTCATGTGGCAGTGGATTCGCGGACGACTCCCGTCGGGCGTTGAGGTGCGTAAGCGCAATGGCCCGGGCTCCGGCATGTGCCCGCTCTGTGACTTCTCCGAAGACTCAAATCACATCTTCTTCTCCTGCGTGACCGCGCAATTCGTTTGGAGCTGCTTCCGTGAGGTGGTGGGTGGATCTTGGTGTCACACCAACTTCCCCGACTTGTACGACGAGCTCCAGTCCTCCCCTTTGACTTCTCGCCACATTAGGTGGCTTGAGATCACTACTAGGGAAAAGGCTAGCAGCAGCGCGGGTTTTAGGTGTATCAGTAGTGCGGGACTGGCGCTACTAATAAGGTGCTACAGCTAACAAGTAGCAGTAGCGCGTGCTCACCAGTGCTACTGCTACACAAGTGTAGCAGCAACGCGCTTAATGGAAGCTCGCTACTGCTAATAGCTATAGCGCGCTTCTTCTGTGCGCGCTACTGCTACTACCGCACTGCTGCTAACTTTTCTCCACTCGCTACTGCTAATTTTAGTAGTTTTTTGTTTTTTTGGCATATTTGTTTTGTATTTGAACAGACTTTATAGGATGTACAATCATATATATATATGCAACAAAATATACTAGAGCAACAGCCAAAAAGAAAGGGTTAGCAACTAGATGCAACATACAGTATGCAAATTAATTAACTAGAGGTACGCAGGTCATCGTACGCAAACTAACAAAGTAGCGTTACGCAAGTTCGGCAGGGACCATGGACATCACAAAGTTTCATCGCTACAAAAAGTATACAAGTTCAACCGACACATATCATCATCATTGGCATCATAAATCACTAGAAGTTTCATCCTTCCATATCATTGAGGATGGACCCTAGCTTCTTGAACGGCGTGAGGTCTAGACGTCATATCCCAAAGCTGGAGATGTGTTATTTTACCTCTAGGCAATCATAGAGTCGACTTAGTAAAGCGTCTTTGGAGCGTCTCCTCACGGACCGTCTCAAAACATAGACACACTGGCTTAGCGTCTATACATGGCATGAGACGTCTCTAGATATGACACGCTATATTTGGACGTTCAAAAGCGTCTCTAGATATGTAGAGTTGTTTTGTTAGGCACGCTCGTACGTCTCTACTAACAGGGCCATTTAATTCGTCATAGGCCCTAGGCCCATTCCTATAGACACTAGGTACATACGTTATATTCGTCTCTAAATATACAAAAGATTTTTTAACCACGTAATGTTTTACGTTAGATAATATTTGATTTATTCCAAATTTGTACTTCACCATTTCAAATCCAGTAACTTTATCATGTCATATGCTTATGCAGAATGATCAACATATATTGTTACATAAAAGCATCCACCCATATCACCAATCACATTCATCAAATCAGATCTTCGTATAAAATATGCAAATAATTAAGAAGAGATCATACAAACTAGGACTAAGTTTTCCTATAAAGCTAAAAGCTTTATATAATACATAATATTTGTCTATCTAAAGACTAATTCTTCTATAGTTGCTCCTGACTCCTGCAATGCACTCCTTTTCTAAATCTTGAGCTACCCTGAAAAATAATGATAACCGAGAAAATTTTAGAACATGGCTTTAAGACTAGTTGGAGAAGAAATGTACTTTGATGATGTACCATACCAGTGTTTGGTGGCTTGTTTTGAGGTTGTATAGGAGTCGTTAACTTTGGTTTTTTAACTCAAAATCACAAAGATACTTCATAAATAAAAAGCCTTAAGCACGCACATTGGAGCATACGATGATTGCATGGAAGTGTACTTACATGTGATAGAGGCCATGCAATAACATGACCAATAGCATCCCTTAATGTTTCCAATTGTTCATATGGTCTAACCAATTTTTGATCTCCAAGTCTTGAAACAACACAAACAAAAACCGCTACATATTTCTCTCTAAGCATGTTTCCTCCAACCACGTATGTTTTATCTCTACTCACTAAAGTTCCTTCGGCCACAAATTTATCTTTGCTTCTCGGGTTCAACGAAACCAAGAAAACTTTCATTTTATCATATTTTTTCAAAAAATGTAACATACATTATCACAAACCATGGAAGATTTCACTTTACACAGAAAGGGACAATTGCACATGGAATTAGACCAACTAACTATTCTAACCATTGTCATTCAGATATAAAGTTGTACACTTGGTTCAGGACCACCTTGCTTGGTGGCATTGTTATTTTTAGCACGACTATTATTTGCTTCAGGACCATCATGTGCTTTCTACAGTTTAGGTTCAGTTTAATTGTAAGTAAACTTATAGAAAACATAGACATTGTTTGATAACATAGCAGAAATTTATGCGCTCATGCACACACACCTTAGCAACTCTGTGTTCATGTGGTGAAGATAAACTGGTGCAACCCTCTTTGGTTCTTGCGCAATTGCTAGGATGCAATTCCTGGTTAGTCTTGTCTGGCAAAGTTGATTTTGCACACCCTTGATTGACCCTATGATCAATTTTTTCAATGTGTGCTTTCTATAGTTGAGGTTTAGTTCAGTTGTAAGTAAACATACATAAAACATAGACATTGTTTGACAATGAATCAGAAGTTTATGCATACACACACACCTTAGCAACCATGTGTGGTAAAGATGAACCAGTGTAATCCTCTTTGGTTCTCCAAGAAAACCTAGGATGCAATTCCTGGGCAGTAATCTGCTTATCTGGCAAAGTAAATTCTGCACTTCCTTGATTGGTGTAACCCTCTTTGGTTGATTCTGCGCAGCCTTGATTGTCCTTATCAACCTTTTCAATGCATTCCTTCTACACTTGAGGTTCAATTTAGTATGACATGAATATACACAATCATAGGCATTGGTTGATAATGAAGTAAAAAAATTATGCGCACACACCTTAGCAACCATGTGTGGTAAAGATAAACCACTGTAATCCTCTTTAGTTCTCATAGAAAAACTAGGATGCAATTCCTGCGTAGTGATATGCTTGTCCGGCGAAGTTGATTCTACACTTCCTTCATTGGCCCTATCAAACTTCTCGATGTGTGCTTTCTACAATTGAGGTTTCAGTTTAGTTGTAAGTAAACTTATACAAAAAATAGGCATTTTTTAATAACAAAGCAGAAATTTATGCACACACCTTAGGGACCATTTTTTCTTGTGGTAACGATAAACCGGTGTAACACTCTTTGGTTACCGCACAATTGCTAGGATGTAGTTCCTGCAACTTATGATGAACAATTGTTTCAGTATGAGAATGAAGTAGAACATTTATTAGTGAAGAAACTATTACATCACCAGCATAGCATTCAATGAAGCATATTCTTTAGCTTCGTTATGTGATTCATTTGGGAGGTCACTGCCAACAACTCTTTCATTGAGATCAACCTGAAACAAGAATAGGATAATAGTATATTAATACTCATATCTTTATCTTTGGGAGGTCACAGTACACTCCAGTTTATCTTACATCTGCTAGATAACTAGCCTCTTTATGCTTTACAAGTTTTTAAAGAGAATCTACTTGTAGCAAATGGTATATGTTAGACTCTAGTGGGATAAGGTGATTTTGCCGTAAAATATGACCCATAAACACATGTAACTGAAAAGGCGCCCAAAAAGCACTTCAGAAGTTACTGTAACGCACATAGCAACATACAAACCTGTAACAACAATCTTTTAGTACAAAATCTGAGAGCTGTTGATTGAAACCTCCCTTCAACTAAGATGCAAGAATCAAAACTAACAAAATATTGGGACTGCACTAAGATGAGGTAGGAAATAGTAGTACAAAATAGCATAGTACATTGCAGCCTGTGCAACCAAACACTATCATGTTTTATGCTCCAGCATAAATGCAATGTGAGGTTATTTGCACTGGCGGAGCCTCATGGAGGACAAAGGGGGAAACGACCTCCCCCCCCCCCCCCCCCCCCCCTCCCAAAAGTGAAAAAAATATTACTAGTAAGCATTCAGGCAAGCCCAATATTACACAGCCCAATGAAGCGACAACTCTCCCATGCACAGACGCGTCGCTCGTCTCTCCTCCTTATCCTTCCCGCAAATGGACAAAAACATCTCACTTTCCCCCAAATCGCCATGGATGAATCCTAGGTCTTGAACTCAACTGCCAGTCGAGGATGCAATAGAAAGCTAGGTATGTTTCATGAAAAAAAATCAATGATGTTCAATGTTCAGAGGCTTGCATAAATTCAGTGATGTTCAATGTTCAGAGACTTGCATAAATTCAATGATGTTCAATGTTCAGAGACTTGAATAAATTCAGTGATGTTCAATGTTCAGAGACCTGCATAAAGTTCAATGTCGTTCGTGTAATTGTGTTCTCATGTTCATAGATCTGCATAAGATTCAGATCATCCAGGATTTTTGTGATATGCTTTTTAATAGTGTACTAGTACTGGACATGTTCTGATTTAGAGAATAGGTGACAGTGCTTTTTGAAATTTTTATCTCAGGTAACAATGGTGAAACAGCAAGCAATATATATGTACGTATATAAGATGTACATCTTGTTCCAGTTTATGTTGTGAGGATGTGAGGCTGTGAGCTGCATCTATTTTTTCACACAGTTTGAAAATTCCCCCCCCCCCCCCCCCCCATCCAGCAACCCCCCTCACCCCCCCCCCCCCCCCTGGTCGCTCGTCACTCCGTTGGCCAATCTATCTAACACCACTTGTTCTACTTGAGTTTTATCATATAAAGTTTGATTGGACCAAATAGTTGCTCACATATTTCCAAGAAAATCTCTCAGAATTGACTTCTAGGCAAGCAAGCAATTCAACAAACACTTAGAGTGCATTGCCTACATGAAGGAAGTAAGGAGACGAAGGAGAGAAGAGGATCAAGATTTGAGATGCATAAATGAAGGAGCCACTTTGGTTGATTTAATGGTAAAACTGTAGGGGCTATGGGATTCAAAGGATCACCTGCTTGACGTGGTCGAGGCTGAAGATGCTAGATGGAGGCGAGAGCTGCTTGCTGGGTGGTGTACCGATGGACAAACGGCGCAGCTTCGTGTGAAGGATGAGATCGGCTCGGATGCGGCTTCGTGACGGTGAGGACGGAGTCGAGAGGAGCACCGCTTCGTGACGGTGAGGACGACGGACGCCGACGAGGCTCCAACTGGTGACCTTGTTGATGGATGAAAAAGGGAGTCGTTAGCGGGCGGAGCTAGCGGCGGAGGGCAGCGCTTGAGGATGAGGCTGCCACCGTGCGGTGTGCGGGAATGGAGGCGCGCAAGGAATTGGGAGGTTGGATAATGGAGAGGTGGGGAAGATGGCGTGGAGGAAAAATAGCAGGCGGTAATATATGAAAACAAAAATTTAGAGTCGCGGGAAGTCTTGCGAGCGGTAAAGAAAACATCTGTAGCGTCAAAATTTGTTAAGCGAAAATATTCCGGAAGGCCAAATTTAATTAACTGTGAATAGTTTGGCAGCTCTAAGTAATCACATATATGTATGTGTTAAAAACGCATATATCGATAAATAATTTTTTAGGTGTATCCTTTATTGGATAAATCCGTATGCTTTGTTTTTTTTCAAAAAAATATCAAACTTCATTGGATAATATACGTATCCAAGTAACATCGATACAGCATAATAAAAATAATAAAGGCAGTTGTAGATCGAAGTTGGGCTTGCCCCTCCTGCGTGGGCTGCCGTGTCGACTGCAGACGCCGCCCCGGCGTGCCATCCCTTCACCTAGCCCTTGTCGGCGACGGGGACGGTGACTCACAGCGACTCCTCCAAGCCGATCTAGACCAGCTGGTCACTGGTGCGGTGTCGGTGTCGGTGTCCGATGTGGCAAACATGGACCGACCTTGCGCCACTCATGTCACTCCTCCTCCTGTGCCACCCTCTTGGCCGACGTGAGGGTGCTACATGGTGATGTGTCGTTGCCATGTCGAGATAATGGAGGAGGCGCCCAGGAGAACTCCTCCTCCTTCATGACCTTGTCACACCAGTTGCGGCGCGACGGTGATGACAGTCGGTCAAAACGGTCAAACGTGATGCACGAGGGGGGTGGCTCCTCCTTGAGGCGACATCTGGTTTGGTCTCCACAGTTTCATCAGAGGGGAGGCTTCTCAGTCCACATGTTCATTTAAGCTTCTAACAGTGGTCAATGTAGTACCTCGCTTGAAGCACCGCACCGCCTCCCATTTCAAGCATCTCACACCGCCGGTCATAGTCCACACCCAACTCCGGTTGGAGGAAAAATGCAGTTGGTTCAAAATAAACCTACCACACCGATTCCAGCAAATCGTGTGGATGGCTCGAGTGTCTAGCAGGGCCACTGTCACCATTTCGAGCTGGAGGCATGGCCGGTTGCAACATCTCACGCCATGATATTTTTGTTATCGTGAGACGCTCCCGTTGCTTCCTTTGGTTTTAGAAACATTACACATCCCTTTCCCTTGATACGTTATAAATGACCGGCCAACTAAGGAACAAGCATGAACCTACCTCTTGCTCCTGGTTTTCAAGGCCCCCAAAAGCTTCCTTGGTCTGGTTATAAGAAGCATCCGGAAGCTTGTGAGGTTTTTAAGTCAGTTATCTTTATCTTGTTTAAGTTAATTTCGGACAGGTTTTACTACGTTTTCCTGGGTTTTCCCTTTATCTTTTTTTACTTTTTGTTTCAATTTTTATTTTTATTTTATTTATTTTCCTTTCATTTTTTATATTCCCCTTTCTTTTTTTCCTTTTCAAATTGTTGACACTCTTACAAATTTGTGAACTTATTTTTAAGAATTCCCAAACTTTTTTAATTAATGAATATTTTTTTCAAACCGTGAACATTTTTCAAATTCACAATAATTTGAAGTTCACAAACATCTCTTGAATTGTTGAACTGTTCCCTAATTTGTGAAATTTTACATGTTTTTGCAAAAAAAAGCTTTGAAACCATAAACATTTTTCAAATTCGCAAAACTTTTTCAAATACTCAAACTTTTTTGAGGTCATGAATATTTTTTACATTCATTTTTTTAGTTTGTGATTATAGTTCTTTGAATTGGTGAACCTTTTCAAATTCACGAACATTTTCAGAAGGCATGAACCTTTTTCAAATTCATGTTTTTTCAAGAATGCAAACATTTTCTTGATTTCCCACCAAAATTTTGAACTTTTATAAAAGTCAACGGCCATATGTGGGCGTTCCCAGGATTTTATGATTTTCCACTTTCTCCATTTTTGTTGACTATAATTTGTTCTGGTTAACTGGGATGTCAACCATGCAAAGTCGATGCCATGCACTTGCAAAATACTCCCAAGTGAACTTCAAGCATCCAATCAGGACAAGTGAACCTGAAGCACACTTCATTAGTACTCCCTCCGTTCCTAAATATTTGTTTTTCTAGAGATTTTAACAAATGACTTTATACGGAACAAAATGACTGAATCTACAATCTAAAATATGTCTACATACATCCGTATGTGTTAGTTTATTTGAAATCTCTAAAAAGACAAATACTTCCTCCGTTCCGAATTACTTGTCGCAGAAATGGATGTATCTAGATATATTTTAGTTTTAGATACATCCATTTCTGCGACGAGTAATTTAGAATGGAGAGAGTATTTAGGAACGAAGGTAGTACAAAGTAGTCCACCGAATTCCGAGTGCTCCTAGCTTTTTTTTTTGAGCCACCGAGTGCTCCTAGCTGACGCTCGCGTGTATCAAAACGAGCAGCTTCCGCTGAAGGATTAGCGCAAAACGGGCCGGCCCATTCCCACGAGCGAACAATGGCCCATTCCTACGAGCGAACCTATAAAGAGAAATGCCACAAAAACTGAGGCGTTCGATGGACTCGAACCAACGACCCATCGCGATACAGCTGCTTTGTTCGCCACTGCACAAGTGACTCACCATATGTTAAATTACAGAGCTCAACGATAGGCATTATGTACAGAGGTAGGCCCGTCTTTTAATCATTCCTTCAAGAAATGAATAATGTTTTCTCGAAAAAAAATTTAAAACGTGATCGGGGCAGAGGTAGGACTACTGTTGGAGTAATGGGACACGGGTAGGCCGACCCGAGGCCCAGAACTTTTTAAGACATCGGGGCAGGCTGCGCCCCTCAAGACCCCAGGACGAAGAGCCGCCTTCAAGAAGTCAACGGCAAGATGACCGACTGACCACTCACGGCCGAGTCCTAGGGACGACTTCAGGGAAAGCCGACTCCTGACTGGTGACTTCCAGAGAAGCCGGCTTTGGGGAATCAGCCTGCGACTCCAACAAACCCCATGACCTCATCAAGTGGGACGGGGCAGGGGAGTGGCTACAGTGAAGCCCACTCCTGCCCCTTACCAATGGCAGGCATGGCCACAACACGCCGTACCCCGGAAGATCTCCGTGCGGCGTGGCCCTGTTGCCATGCCGGCCCTGACATCAGCACCGCAGGACCGAATCCTGCACCCACGACGGCTTGTCTGTACGGCCTAGAGGCTGCGGGTCCCACCAGTCAGTGAGACCCCAGGAGACGGCAAGAGGACCACCAGTCGGACCCGTCGGGAGTCGGCCCCGGGAAGTCGGCCGAGCCCTCCCCCGGGGCCCATGCGCCATTAATCAAGATGTGATGGAGAGTGGCAATAGTGATCGCCCGCCAGGCGGCGGGGCTGTTGCCACGACCCCATGATCAAG